>NC_139706.1:4490678-4778178 GCF_964188405.1 Protomyctophum parallelum | reverse complement strand
TCATTGTCAATGGAAGCCAGCGATATGACTATGTAAAGATACAGTCTAACATTCATTGTCAATGGAAGCCAGCGATATGACTACGCAAAGACACAGTCTAACATTCATTGTCAATGGAAGCCAGCGATATGACTACGCAAAGATACAGTCTAACATTCATTGTCAATGGAAGCCAGCGATATGACTATGTAAAGAGGGAGAGGACGAGAGGTACAGTAGAGACTAGAGTATTTTGACACTGTCAGCACATTCTCTGCTTATTAAGCTCCCCCATTGGGGCAGCTTAATAAGCATACAGTTCAGCAAGTTTGCAAAGTTATAATTAATTTATATTGCAGAAGAATACCATTGGGCACCGTAGGAGCTCCAGCGGGTTCAATGTGAACACTTGTGGAACAGTGTTCCAGCCCTCTCTCACCAGCACTGAAGCCCCTTAGAGGGATGGGATCACTGTCACAGCTATGGGAAGCTTTTCCAACATGGATCCCAGCACAGAAGCCTTCAAAGATGTAAATGAATCCATTCTGGTGCTCTGGGTAAAGATCGGACATTTGTATTCTACTGCAAATCACTTTATTCTCAACCTTCCAATTAATCCTGGTCACTAAACTGCCTCCCCCTTGCCAGCCGGGGCGCCTGATGGAGGGGAAAGGAACTGGTTGGAATAACGCATTCCTTCCACGCGCTATACGTCCAACCAGGGAAACTCCCCCCCCTGTCAGGTGTAAAGGAGCAACTTGGACACTCAGGCATGAAGGAAGCGTGAGTTCAAGTCCGTTGCTCTCCCCTTGTCCCCCATATATGGGGACTGGGTTGGTGGAGGGTGTGTAGAGCCCAGGATCACATTAGATAATTGACATAGGGGTGAAAAATGGGTTACAAAATCGTGGGATAAAAAAGTTATTAAAAAAAACCTTCCAATTAAGGTGTTGATCTAGGCTGTTATTATCTGATTACCACATTGCTATTGCATACAACTTTTTTTCATGTTTTATGATTTGAGACATGACATATCCAACTGCAGCTATCTTTTCCGTAGAGTAACTCACTGTTTTAGCATATCCACTGGGCTGTAATGTACAACAGTTTCAAACTGTTACAGTGGCCTACATGCCTGGCTCTCAGACAGTCCATTAAGGCACAATGAAAAATGTATGTGTACACACAAACATACATACATGAATACATCAAAATACAATGACTACTAAGGAAAATCCATCAATAATATAGCAGGGTGGCTTTCACAGCAAAAAAACCAACGTTTGATCTAAAAAAAACATTAATATTCATCAGATTGATATCAGTAAATACACTGTTGTCTAATCCCGGCAGAGATAGATTAAGTAAAGCTATAGGGATATGGACAGAATATAATTGTATTTTCCAGCTGAAATGCCTCAAGATCATTCATCTCAATGCCAGAATCAAGTCTGCTGCTCCAGTGAGTGCATGTCAGTGTCACTCACTAACGCACACACACACACACACACACACACACACACGCACGCACACACACACACACACACACACACACACACACACACACACACACACACACACACACACACACACACACACACACACACACACACACACACACACACACACACACACACACACACACACACACACGTAAATACCTATTAACTGTGATATACAGAATCAGAACACCACACGTTCTCTCTTATTTCCTCTTCAATTTGCCCATCTGTTCCTGTCACTGAACTTCTGTTCCAATGAAGCATTCATCCATTCATTTATTCATTCCAGTCTCAATGCATTCTTCCTTTCTGTCATTCACCCGAATCACCCATGAACCCGTTGCTCCATATATTAATTCCCCCAGCTATTCTGTAACGTGATTGCTTTGGTTCCATATATTGATCCAGTCATGACTCTAATGAACTTAACTCAGTTTGTCATACGCTGCAGTATTTTTCAATCATTTTATGCGTCCCTCCATCTAACCCACAGGAATATGGTGGTAAAGCTATCAAGCCCCTGTTTACCAATAGTGCCGTATAATTTGTCAGAGTTAACCATTTTATTGAGATAATATATTATAACCTAAAGCTACCCTCGATCAGTCCATTCGGGAAAGACCAGGGCCACACCATCGGTTGGAACTACTCTGCCGGGACTGGGAGGTACGTTTCTGGCGCATGGAAGGACTAGGCTCTGTGGTTTGACTCCTGTCTGGGCCCCTCCTACGTCTCACCAGGTTCCAAGTCCTGCTCTCACCAGGTCCAGGACTTGTGCGTTGCACCAGAGTCCCAGCACCAGACACTTCATTCAGGAGTGGTGGATTCTTGCTGCAATGGTTCCGCAGGCTCCACCTGAGCAATGGTGGCGCTGCAGGCTCCGCTTGCGGCTTGAATGGCCCTCCTAAAGGCCTCACACTATAAATCACACTATAAATTCAAGGAATCTCTGTCTCTCCTTCACATATAATGAAAACCTTTCATCACTTCACACTTGGGTGCTGAGGACCCAATTAGGGAGTGCAGTGTCAAGTCTCAAGTGTGAAGTCAATTGGATCGTGTGATTCTCGAGAATGCTGCAATTATAACAACAGAACTAACACTTCATTGTTTGTAGTGGGTGTGTTCTACCTGTGTCCACAGGAGTTCACTGTTTATTCACTGTGTCTCCCGCTAGTTGTTCATACCAGCGCTTGGAGCAAGGCCCATGTGATTTGTGGACAATGAGAGATTTCCCATCTGGGTGTCCTGGAACTCATGGTCAGCAACCAGTCTTCCACTTCTTCTGGACATTCCCACAGTGACAGCTGTCCCACTGAGGGAAGACGTAAGGTTAGCTCTCTGTCACCAACACAAGTTGGACTGACACACTGAAGAAAGATTATACAGAAAGTTAAGCACAATTTGAAATTTGCACCCTATGGCCTGAAAAATAATGAAGTTTGTTTGACTATAGGGTTTGACTGGATTGCTGAATTCCTACAATTTGTTTATTTGTTTATTTGAAAAGGACCCCATTATAGCTGATGCCATGGCAGTCAGCTAGTCTTCCTGGGGTCCAGCCAGCCAGCCAGCCAGCCAGGCACACACAAAGCTACTTAATGAAGTGGTTGCACCACTCAAAAATCTCATTATCTAAATATCTCCATTATAGCCTCTTCTATTGCTCCATCATACGTGTGTTGACGCACTCACATGACGCACACAGTATAGAAAAGTGCAATTCAGTGATTTGGTAATTGTTCCCATGCAGCCAGGAACAGGTGTGAAGAAAATTAAAGCAGCACTATGTAACTTTTTTCGAGGCCCCCAGCTTTTAGTGTACGTTTGTCCTACACAAACATTACATTCCCATTGACAATGAATGGACAATTTTACATCATAGTGTAAACATTGCATAACACAATCATTGATAAGTTGTGTACATACAATTTACAATTTACAATTTTCAATTTAGGTATTTAGCAGACGCTCTTAATCCAGAGCGACTTACATTAAGCAGGAACAAAAAGCATGGGAATACATCACAAAAAAGCATTTATCATGAAACATGCGTAAGCTAAGAAAGTAACAGTGGAATATCTATATTATGAGACTAATAGACTATACATATAAACTATACTACTATGCTATACATATGTACTATGGCGTGCTATGACTATATACACTGCAATTATAGTGCTGTCTACATAACATGCTATAAGTCTATCAAATGCTATCTAAGTCTACAGAAATGCTATCTAAGGGGGAGGCTTTCTAAGGGGGAGGCTTTCAACTCTAAACTGTCAGTAAGAAGTCGGCGATGATGATATACAATGATACAATGATATACAATGATAAGAGCCCACCACACGGGTGTGATTTTTTTCATGATAGATATTAGAGATGTAATTTGGTAACAATCTGTATGGTAGAGCCTATGCTAATACAATATAACTGTGTCTCCCTGCTCTTCTATTGAGACATTTAAATTGTGTCTCCCCTACTTGAGTAAAAGTAGTACTATAGTACAAACATATTGGCATTGCAGTGCCAAAGGAAAATACGTATAAAGTATCAAAACATGCAACTACTCCAAGTAAAGTAAAAACATCTCAAAATTGTAGTGCATATTTAGTTGAGTAAATGTACTTAGTTACTTTCCACCACTGTGCTGGGACCTTGGGGGATAGGGCAGGCTACATGCAGTGTGAGAGCTGCTGGTAATGGGGGACTCATATCGGGGGGATATTGTTGGTTTTCCATTGTCAGATAGCAGGTATGTCTTAAACTGTTTGTTCTGTACTCCCCAAGAAGGCCTGGAAGGAAATTGAACTAACAAGAGAGATTCGCCTGGAGATGCCGTATGCACCCAATGGGCCCCGTCTCTCCTTGACAGATTCCTATTAAGTATCGCAAGGGATGCACAATCTCATCAACCTAAAAATGTATGTTATTTTTCTTGCTGCCTGGGGTAGTTGTGGCAGTGTCATACATAGATCAAATCAACCTCAGCATATTGAATATATCATTTTCTTCTTCCTCCTCTTTTAGGAACTTAATAGCAGACACTCGACTCTCAGGTTTCAACCTACATTATATAGTTGATCCTCATTCATTTTATCATGATAAAATAGCATTTTCTCCTACTCAGTCTGAGTCATTACATAGGAGGGCTGTGGGCAGTTCAGAAACCTGTCCCACCAGTGACATCATTGATGAGGACTAATCCAAACTAATAGAAACTGCAGGCTTTCTATTCCTGAAAAGTTGCATTGATAATGGAAGCCATTGTTCTCGCGATTATAATAATAAAAAATAAAATAATAATAACAATAAAACGTGTTTCTGAACTGCCCACAGCACCTCATATGAGACACAGACTGAGTAGAAAAGATTTGTGCTATTTTATCATGATCATTAGTGAGGACCAATTACGGTATATAATAATAATAATAGCTCAAATTTATATAGCGCTTTTCTGAAATACCCAAAGCGCTTTACATAAGAACACTAGGAACAGACTTTAATAGGAAAACAAACAAAGCAAAGGTTAAAAGGATAAAAGGATAAACGAGGGGAGGGGGCCGGGGGGGACATCCTAAGCAGACCTCAGCTGGGGAAAGCTATCCTGAAGAGGTGGGTTTTGAGTGAGAGGAGAGAGGGTGCAACTCTGAGATGGTTGGGGAGTTCATTCCAGAGGTTCTTTAGGCAGAAACGTAGAAGATATAGGTTGAAAAGTGTTGAAATGATCACACGTGAGAAATGAGTACACGTAGCAGTATGTACAGTAATCACATTATGTAAAGAGTGGTCTTTCCTAAATTCCTCCAGAAAAGTTAAACCAAGAACAATTAGCTATCAAAAGTATATAGTCTGTAGCCTAGCTTTCATTACGAAATGAGTGGGGAAACCAGACCTATATTAAATTGTTTATAAGGTCAATATAAGTAAATTTATATATGACACTTCCACAGGAGCAGCTTTTTCATATTTATCACACATTTTGTTATTTTCACCTATATACATTGATGGGTGAATAGGATGAAAATAAATAAGAACTAGTGATCACCATGAAACTTCCCTAGTTGATTAATTACATGAAAACAATGATTTATTGTATTACAAGTTTTCTGAAATTGTATATTTAAAGGTATATTCAGTGATTTCACTAAAAAAACTGCAGTCTGCACATAGAATGCAGCCTCTACTGACCTTTCTTATAGATGGAATGAGTGTTGGAATTCCATGTCAGCTTGGAATCAATCGTTGTACCCAATTACTTGTATTCCTCCACAATCACTACCCCGTCCCCACCAATGACTATTTCCTGGTGTGCATGAGCACCAGTCCTAGTCAAGGTTCAAGGTTCAAGGTGTTTATTGTCACACAGACGTACAGGTACAGCATTGTGAAAAACTTGGGTTGGGTGATGCTCCACAATACACATGAGTAAAACAGTAAATAAATAAATAACGATACTACGTATAAAAGTTTTAAAACGTTTAAAATAACTCAGATCAGTATACAAGTCCGTAATACCATGGAATGTTCAAATAACCTCCTTTAGTTTTTCTGGGACACAACAAGGGTAATGCATAGCAAATTCAGTCCTTTATTTCCGAGTCAGTCAGTGATAATCAGGTCCTCTTCTTCTGGTTGGTTATATATATGCATGTTTGTAATTTGCACATTGATGTGCATTTCAAGTCATGTCAAGCACGTGCATCCTGGGAGCTTGCATTTGCGACTGCAGCAGCTGCAACACTACATCAGGAGCTGGAGATCCCTGCATCCATTCGACAGGGAGCCAACCATCATCATTTCTGGCCCAGCCATGCTGAACTGGGCTTGGGACTTGCAGGTGTTGTTGAAGACTCCCTCTCCAAATGCCAGCCTGGTAGTTGGCACGCATGGCATGCATGAAAAGACAGTCCTCACATGGTGTCAGCTGGCTCGACTCAAGTGCCCCACATTAGGCACAGAAAAGCTGGTGGCGTAATGTGTTGATGTCCTCATTCAGCACATACTTTCAAATTAAGGAAAGACTTATTTTCAAATTATTCCATGCTGCAGACTTTTGCATTAAAAAGCCATTTAAGCATATATGGAAGTATTGAATAAGTAAAGTAACTATTCCAATCAATTACCCATACTTGAAATATGCAGAAAGGTCTCTATAAAATAATGGCTCAAACGTTGATCATATATTTTTGTAAGAACGTGTGTGATAATATAGGGGTCCACTTATTAAATGCATGATAACGACCACTAAGCTATGTGTCTGCAATGGTTATCATGCCAAACTGTGAAGTAGAGATGCACAACAAGTAAAAAAAAATCACACCAGCTTTGCCCACCCATTTGATTATATAGCTATGGCCCTGGCTCGTGTTATCACACTATCATAGTGTTTCTGATTGTAGGCTATCTCAAAACAACAAAACTTACAAAAACATGTTACCTCTCATATTAAAGCTTATAATGGTGAGCAGTTTTCTATAGCCATTAAGAACATGTTGGTTCTTAGCACACATCTTTGTCTTTGTATTGAGTTTGTGCTTGAAATGTACTGTAATTCTACAAACTGTTAATAAATGTATCAATCAATCAATCAATCAATCAATCAAACAAGCTTCCAAAATGGGGATATTTGCGTAGGCTACCTTATTTTAAATTTCTTAGATGTGTGTGCACTGTGCAAAGTAAAAGCCCATTTAAGCATATATGGAAGTTTTGTGGAAGTGAAATAACCATTCCAATCCATTCCCCATATTTTAATTATGCAGAAAAGTGGTTTCATTGGTCTCTGCACAAAGTAAGGTTCAAAAGTTGATCATAATTTGTTGTCACAATTTGCATGTGACAATATAGGGTCAAGGGGACAAGGGGAGCATGTATTCAATGCATGATAACTACCACTATAAGCTGCTAGTCTGCGATTGTTATCATACAAAAATGTGAAGTAGAAATGTGCAGCTAGTCAAAACAAGTTCAAACAAGAATTTGCCCACCCATTTCGTAATTAACACGCAAATTAGGGGGGTCTGGCTCATGGACTAATAGGATCTCAATTACATTCTTAACCTTGTGGTCATTATTTTAGTAATTGAGTGCTTATTTCTGATTGTCCAAGCAGGCCTGCTCAAAATATTAGCAGCGAGAACTTAGAAGAAGCAACGCATGGCTCTGAGAATTGTTTAGGCTACCTGTAATTTCCATTTTCCTCTGCTTGGCTCACGATGATGTCACCCACCCGATGATGTCAGATGTGTCAGATCCATGCTATAAGGTTTGAGCGCCCCCCAATGGTGGAAGCTGTGAACAACCGCAAGTCTAACGCGAAAGCACAACGTGTGTCCTTTGCGTCTCGCCGTCAATGTGCCAGGTGTCATGGCGCTCCCCTTGACGGTAAGTGTACCCTTCTTATTAACTAGAGACAAGACAATAAAGTACTATAACGTTAATGTTCAGTTATTTTAACAATTTGACAATATGGCTTATAAGTTATAATAAAACGGTAGTAAATACTCTGAACTCGCCATGACGCCATCCACATACACGATACATCGGATCCCACTGTTTATGAGGTAAAGCTAAATAACTCTCCGACCTATAGTGATTGATTGATTGATTGAAATATTTATTAACAGTTTGTAGAATTTACAGTACATTTTAAGCACAAACTCAATACAAAGACTGTTAACTGTGAGTGGACGACCCAATTAAGCATTACACTTGTTTACAACAGGGTCCACATTGTTCAATTCATCAAAACATTAAGAGACATACAAATAGACACTTCTATGTAGTTAAAGAACAGAACAGGAATTCATCATATAGGAAGCAAAAAGGGAAAGGATACATGGGAAAGGGGGGTGGGGTGGGGGGGATTCAGATTCTACAGAGGCCAGTTTCGAATTGCAGCCATCCGTAGGTGCCCTTTGAGAGCGGTTTTGAAGGAGTCAAGGGATTCACATGTCTGTTCACTGTTATCATTATAACGTATAAAGGTTTATTTTATTTTACATTGAATGGTATGATTATGAATAATGAATAATGTGTTGTAGCCTATTACTAAAGAGTTTGTCTTTTCTCATGAACAACCAAGTTGGTTGAACCAACGTGAACTGTCTTGTGACAGAGTGGAAAGAGTGCATGTGCATCGGTCTCTGATTAGGTACAATGTCATAGTACAATATGTATTGTATACATTGTACATTCTGAAGACCCCTTTAAGCCATTGCGACCTGAGGCTGATTCTATGCCTTCTAAATCAGTAGTTTTCACAATTTCATGATTCTTCTAAAATGTTCAAAAATAGCAGATGAATTAAGCTCTCTGTGAGCTTGTATAGGCCTATCTGGTATTTATTTAAAAAAAAAACTGCAAAAATCTTTAATGACACAGTAGCCCTAGAATGTCTCTGTTGTTACATACAGTCTACATACTTTCATATCCATGTGAAAGTTCTGGCACAAAACATGTATTTAGTCAAATATCTACACTTTTCCACCGCATTCGCACGGACACCTTTCACTCCGGGCAAAGGGGTCCGGAATGACAGCTGGACTGAATTGACCAAAACTTCCTCTTATCACCACAAACATCATCACGAATTGACCAGGGAAGCACAAAGGTTTGGGGCACACAATTGGCAGGTGCGTTGCGATAGGTGCTGGGTAATTAATCACACTACCTGCCAATTGTTTGCCCCAAACTTTTGTGCTTCCCTAGTCAATTCATGATGACGTTTGTGGTGATCAGAGGCAGTTTTGATAAATGAAGTCCGCAGCTGTTAGCCATTCCCCTTTGACCGGAGAGAAAGCTGTCCGGGTGCAGCTCGTGAAAATGTGGAGATATTTGACTGAACAAACATTTTATGACAGAAGTTAGAACTTTCACATGGATATGAAAGTTGAGGACCATATCTGACTCCCAAATCTTTGGAATTATTTATTGAGCACACGGAGTGCATTATGCCGCCGTTCTGCCACTGAAACCGCAAGTCTATGGAAGAATTCTATGGCTCTGGTATGTGAAATACTGTAACAACTGTATGTAACAACAGATATATTCTAGGGCTAATGACACAGATGCTTTCCGCTGTTCATTACCTTCTTACTTATCACCACCCCTCTTGCATCATATGTCATAGAAATGTTCTGATCCTGATGTTCGGACCCTGATGTAAAACAAGTCTTGGTGCATTTTCTGGTTGTATAGTCTCGAAGCAGTTTTTGTATTGACCTGTACTTTCGTTTGAACTGTACCTATTCTACAAACTGTGAATACACGTTTTCCAATAATCAATCTCTTCATTCTCTCTCGCTCTGTTCTCCATCCATGGCCACTGACTGCAGCGATGCTGCAGGCAGGCATCTGTCCTCCTGGTGGCCAGGCGATGGTGCACTTCCACTTCCAGCCCAGTGGCTCCAGCTACACTGCGCTCCAGCCCGGTGGCTCCAGCCACACTGCGCTCCAGCCCAGTGGCTCCAGCCACACTGCGCTCCAGCCCAGTGGCTCCAGCCACACTGCGCTCCAGCGTGCTTCTGTTCTTCTCTCAGCGCTTCTACGACATTGACATGCTCCTCAACTGGTCCTCTCTGTGGAAGCACGGTTCACTGAGGAGGAAGAATGCGTAAGGCCACCTAGACACGGATGCTTTTAGACCAGTTGACTGGTTTTCAACCCTTTTCATATCAAGGCCCATTATTTGTTCAGCATTTGAGTCACGGACCACCATTTGATGAGATTTAAACTCTCAACCCCAAAATTTAGAATATTTTGTTATTGGATAAGATTTTGTCCACAATTCCATGGTGTATTGACGTTGGTACCATAGGAGACTAAGGAGAGATAACAAAAGATAGACAAATATTCATCAAAATAATAATTCTTCTACATTCTCTAATTGTGTAGACTTCTTGTAAATTAAGCAATGCAGATGTTTAACAATAATTTAACTCTTGCGAGTGTAAAATGAAACCAAATGGACCCGTACGTGTTCATTTGGTTTAATTTAACGCTCAAGAGATGAAGATCTAGAAGGGTCCATTTGGTTACCAACTTACCAACTCCATCATTTAGCTCGGGACCACCTGGAACCACATCAAGGACCACTGCTTTAGACTTTAGAGCAGTGGTTCTCAAACATTTTCATGTCAAGGACCCCAAAATGTATTTGGCGGCAGACCCCCCCCCCCATCTGAAAATATTTTGTGCCAGGGACCCCCATACAAGAATGATGTCAAATCAAAACATTCAAATTATTTTCACGTCAGATCTTCTTGAAAGAAGGCTGATGCACACCTTAAAGGTTGATGAGTTGTTGCGAAGGACAAAGTGAGGTCCAAACGTTCACAAAAAGATCTTTGATAATTATCAAATTTCCTCAGGACAGTCAGTCACGACATTAGATTTTCTTGAAAATAGCCTTCTACAAGCTCACAGTGCCTCACATATTGGTGTGTTGTGAGCTCGTAGATTTGCTGTTTTATTATTACTAGCCCTTACCCGTTGTGAGATATTTGCCCCCCCCCTTGTGGCCGTGGGGGTACTGCGCCCGGGTGGGTTTGTAATTGACTAATAAATTAATTAATAATTAATGTGTCAAATCGAAAAAAGGGCTTCGTTACGCCCTCCATATTCATATGGTCAATGCCTGTGTGGGAGTGATTGGTGCAGGCAGTAAGGAGTTACGGCGGTGTTTCTGACAGACACACACACAGACAGACACTCAGACATTGTTAGAATTATAGTATGATTATAGTATGATGATGATGATGATAGTATGATTTCTTAATTTTTGCCCGGGGAATAATAATGAAGTCCGGGGGCCTGTTACAGGACTGATATGCCTGTATTCTGTATTGAGTTGACATTAGATTATTAATAGTCTATAATGAGGTATTTAGACAATTTTCACAATACTAATAAACAATGACAACATGGAGAAAATGGAGTTCATAATTTTCTCCAGTAATCCCAAATCGGTGTTAGAGGGTAAAAGTAATGGATAACCGAGTCTAGAATAAATGTGTGTGATGTTCATATTATGTATGATCTGTAGTCGGGTATTTGATATAGCTGTATTACCACTGCCTCAACCGATCTGATGTACGTATTGTTCCTTTCCATTTAGTTACTATGGTTACACTCAGAGTCTTTATGGGGAAAACATAGCGACAGCCTACTACATCCTGTGTATGAAGGGAGGATTCAGGTGAGTGTCTGTTATAGCCTCGTTGTATGATACAGCACAACTGATGATTACCCTCTTTACGTAGCACCATGTTTATTTATTTTCTGTCTACGATTCACATGCAAAATTCCATACGTAGATTTTTAGAACTGATTAGTTTGATTGCACCCCTAATAAATTCCCAGCCCAGGTCTCTAGGACATGTAGAGGTGAAAATGATCTGTTATTTGATATTTTTGCCGTTTACTGTACAGTACATACTGCTGTGTTACACTCCATTGTGTCCTCAGGCACGTCGGCCAGTCTGAGTGGTTCCGTCCAGGCAGATGGGGCAGACTCAACTGGGACTTCCTAAATCACAGAGAAACACTCATAGAGGAAGTCGACATGAGCAACACGCTTATTAACTACAGAGGGATGGACAACCTGGGTACTGGACTCAAATACTATTTCTCTGTATCTCTCTTTTTAACTACAGAGGGATGGACAACCTGGGTACTGGACTCAAATACTCTTTCTCTGTATCTCTCTTTTTAACTACAGAGGGATGGACAACCTGGGTACTGGACTCAAATACTATTTCTCTGTATCTCTCTTTTTAACTACAGAGGGATTGACAACCTGGGTACTGGACTCAAATACTCTTTCTCTGTATCTCTCTAGCTCCCCCCCTTCCCCATTGTCTCTTATCAACAATGTATTTTCTTTGACAATTCAAAGTGGCTTTGTTGGCATGGGAAAAACTTACATCTTACATACAAACATACATACTTAGGTCTTACATCATCAAAACAAGTGTCAAATTAATAATTTGAAAAACATGTGTAATGTATGAGTGTATGTGCAGTTAAGTGCATAGGCCTACTACAATAAGGACAATCAAACATGTCCTTATTGTGTGAACAGAGTAGAGTTACAACCAATCTCTGTGGTTATATATCTGCTCAGTCTCTGTCTTTCTCTTTCTTCTATACATGGATTAACCACTTCAAACCCTATGTACTTTGTTGCCCGGGGACCAGCAAAGGTCTATGCCTAGGTTTTCCTTTACTTTTTTCCTCTACGTCAAATCAACTTGCTGAAAATAGACAATCTACATGCTCAAAACCCGTCAGGTTGTTGTGAGTTTGTGATGCATTGTGAAAATAACTGTAAATCAGTTATTTTCACTGAATGTCCCACTACTTAATGGTCACCTATGATGACATGCCCAAGGATGATCGGTGGTTAAACTATATGTTGTTCAGTGTGTCAGTGCATCTTGTGTTGGACATGGAGAACTAACCTTAGCGTCTCATCTTCCCTCAGTGGGTCAGACATCTTTGCGTACTCTGTCGCTGCGGGGGTGTCCAGAAGTGGACGACTGGACGCTGACCAGGCTGCATGAGTTCCAGGACAGCCTGGAGGAACTGGACATCTCTCATTGTCCACACATCACCGTCCGTGGGCTCTCGGCTCTGAGCCATCTCAAGTAATTAACCCCCCCCCCACACACACACACACACACACACACACAGGCTAATCAGCAAATCATCGTTTGCCTACTGTAATAGTTTCCCCAACGTTAGATGGAGGGACGCATAAAATGATTGAAAAATACTGCAGCGTATGACAAACTGAGTTAAGTTCATTAGAGTCATGACTGGATCAATATATGGAACCAAAGCAATCACGTTACAGAATAGCTGGGGGAATTAATATATGGAGCAACGGGTTCATAGGTGATTCGGGTGAATGACAGAAAGGAAGAATGCATTGAGTCTGGAATGAATAAATGAATGGATGAATGCTTCATTGGAACAGAAGTTCAGTGACGGAAACAGATGGGCAAATTGAAGAGGAAATAGAGAGTGTGTGGTGTTGATTCTGTATTACATAGTTCGTAGGTATTCACGTGTGTGTGTTTGTGTACTTGTGTACTGTACTGTACCTGCTGGACTGGTCTACGCTGTTTGATTTGATTTGATTTGTATATTATGACATGTAGATATTTTCCCTCTTGCTCTCCTTTTCTTAACTAACAAGTAACAAAAAAAAATATTTTTACACATGTAAACTCAACTGTGATGTGACAATAATCACAAATAATAAGTTTAAGTTGATTATTTGTGTGTATGTGTGTTTTCACTTGTGTACTATAAGCACCATCACCACTGTTGCTCTTCTATATGTTCCAGACGGCTGCGACGTCTGGACATATCGTCCCTCCCCGGGCTCAGCAGTCCAGGCCTGGTCATCATCTTGCTGGAGGAGATGTTGCCCCACTGTCTGATCACTGCTACAGGGTACGACCTCAGCCTGAGGCCAGAGGGTGGAACGATGGTGGAGGAGGGGCAGAGGTCGGATAGAGGGAGACTAGTAGAGGGCAGCGGATGAGGTTTAAGGAGAGAAACTGCTGGTGCCACATCACGTCCACTGGGGTACGACCCCAGCCTGGGAGAGAGAGGCGACATGGACAGAGGATAGGGCTTTTAAATGGAGGAAAGGGATGAGGAGTCAAGTTGAGTGGTTGCAGAAGGGGGAGGCTTGTAGCAAAGATTGGACCGTGAGTCATATGCCCAATGTATGCTTTGTGGTAACATCGCTGACCTACAATATCTTCCAAGTCATGTTGGCTATGTTTGGTGCGTGAAACTTCTGTATGTCAAAGTATAACATTTGCTTTTGCTTCCTGGCTGCTGTATTGTGCGTCTGTGACACTAAATCAAAGGAGGATAATCTTAACCTCAAGCTGCTCCTTCTGTTGAGGAACTTGAGGCTTGCCAGAGCTTTGAATCAGAGAGACTGACTGTCCTTGAGCCAAAAGATATGTGGGTAACATCATATCACACGTACCAAGTTACCATTTGTTTCCATTAGCATTGTTGCAACATTGTAAAGCTTCCATTGGACATTTGTAGTGTGGTAAGGTAAAAAGTAAAGCTCAGTGTAATATTGTTTTAGGAAAAACTATTTTCCTTACTTGGACATGTATGTACAGTATCACAAATAAATACTGTGTTCTTGAGATATTACTTTCTGGCTATGGGACAGTACAATGTTTTGGCACTATCTATATTGTACTCTTTAGCTACAATGAGTCCTCATTTGTAAATATGTTGGTCATGTAACTTAACAAATAAATATTGTATTGTAAAGTATTCTGCTGTTTCAAAAAATATATGACTATTGCATGGAAGTCTGAAATATTGTACATAGCAATAGCAGACATGGGGAAACCAACCATGAGATTTTAAATCAAGCTTATTAGACAGTAGTAAAGCCTATAATCCAGGCTAGGCTAGTAGGCTACTGTAGGTGGCGGTGCCAGCCAGAGATTGGATGTTGAATGAGGGACCCACAGCTATTTTGTATGTTGTAATTCATTTTGTCATCTTCCTGACAGCTGTTTTTGATGTAATTTTTTTAATCTGTGCATTGTTTTAAATTTGGCATACGTGTATCACTTGAGGACAATTGAATGGCACAAAATAGGCTATAGTTTTTAGTTGGTTACATTGTGGTCAGAATTATGTGTCTGTATTTTCTGTGTAAAAAAAACAGCAACTCGGTTTTGCTCCGCCCCCGTTCTTAGTCCATTTCCTAATAACAAACAACATTACAATACGTGGCATTTGCAGTTGCATTTCCAATGCCATTGGCATGCGGTGCAACCGGAGCAACCGGCTCAGGACAGCTAAGTAGACTTGGCTGGAAGGCAGGGAGGAACTGCACTGCTCCCAACAACACAGACGGAGTCGGACACTATAGGCGACGGACAACAACAATCTGATCGCGTCAGCTGAGTTGTAAACGTCTGCGACACCGTGCTATTTGACACAGTGAATATTTTCATCTTAATATTTTTTGAGTAGACGGATAGATGTCTGAAGCATCAGGTATGAAGGTTACAAGTCTGTTTTTAACAACATAATATAAGTAGTTACTAGTTTAGCAAACCAATCAAAACATTAGGTTGGTGGATGAATTGCTTTGCAGAGTTATTGAGGAGTGGGAGGGAGTGAAATTCAATCTATTTAATGTTCTGTTCGCAGAGACCCCAAAAAGAGAAGAAGAGGAGGCTCTTACCCCTGAACCAGAGGTAGTTAAGAGTTTTAAACAAAAGTTATTTCCTGTAAAGCCCAATTAAGCCGCACCTTAATCCAACTCCGTCTCCTATAGCCCCAATACGTTCCCTCAGTCCCTACGCTCAGCTACAGAATTAAGTGAACGTATAGCATTGGGGCTATGCAACTCCTTGTAACTGCCATTGGGGATAATGATTGCAGTTGCAGGAGTTGAATTTTTCAAGTAGTTGCATAATTGCATTGCAAATCATTCGTGCTGTTTTGGCTATGGTAGATGGGCTCAACCAATGTATAAATGCAAAGTTGTGCACAAATAGCTGTCTTTCAAACGTGTTTAAAAGGTAAATTGCTGCTGTGTTTGCACATTGTTGTACTTCGCCCAGCAGAGATATGGTGGGTGTTTTTTTGTCAACTCAGTAGTCATGTTTTCAGTCTGTCAATCCCACAAATCCAAAGTAGCGGTATTTAAAATATTATGATATTTAGCCCAGCCTCATTAATCTGTGTTCTCAGTCGGACAAGCTTTTTGATTGATTGAATGAAATATTTATTAACAGTTTGCAGAATTACAGTACAATTCAAGCACAACTCAATACAAAGACTGTTAACTATAAGTGGACGACCCAATAAAGCATTACACTTGTTTACAAGAGTCCACCTTGTTCAATTCATCAAAACATTTAGAGACGTGCAAATATACACTTCTATAAAGCCAAAGAGCAGAACGGGAATTCATCACCCTTCATGCATGGGCAGGGTATAGTATCCGTGTGCCTCCCCCGGCCGTCATGGTTACAACTTACTTTTGTGTAAGGCAAAAACGGACTCTGTCGAGGCCTTTAGGAGACTATACTGCCTTGTAGTGAGGCCCTGCAAGGTCAAAGGGTGTCTAAAGAAGTTGCGCTCTCAGTACACAATTCAGCAAACGACAAGATCATATGATGATGACAATGACCTACAGCTGCAGAAACCATGGATCCATTATAGTTGAATGTGTGATGTTGCTTGTGTTTGTTTTCTTTGTAGAATCTGTCTGACGAAAGCAGTGACGAGGAAGAGGCATCTGGAGAAACAGAAAGTGGGTGGAAAAAAACCCACGTCAAATATTAAATTTTATATACTGTAACATTAATATATTTTCCTACGATTGGTGCATTAACCACTTATGCCCTATTTTCTAAATTGTGCAAACATCTTTGACATTTTCAGTCTTTTTGCTAGCCGGTTTACTGCTTTGGGGGATGCCTAGAAGAAATGCAGAAACTTCTTTATTTGGAACTAAATAAAATGAAAAAGCAAGGTCTTATGCACACCTGATCAGCTCAGGGTGTGTACTACGTAGGCAGGGATCAGACGTCGGAAATGGAATACAATAAAATGACCCATACACCATCTAATACACAATAAGGATAACGTTATTTCGGTCAATAGACCTGGCATCTGCTGACAGGGAGCAACACAGATTCCTATTTAAAAACAAAAACAACAGTTCATAGTCACTCCTTTGATGGTGATATGGTGCAACAGATGGTGATCCTATTTGAATAGTTACAATCAGTTAATAGACATTAAGTAACTATCACTACAAGTTGCAATGACCTTTGGAATGGTTTGGGAAGCAATGGTTGGAATCAATTTTCTAAAATAGCTGATCTACAGGCTCACAATGCTTTGTGAGATGAGATGCTTTGTGAGCTTGTAGGTACTAGGCTATTACAACATTTAATTCTTGGCTATAATGATATGTCCAAAATAGGGACGCCAGGGTTAAAGTTGTTAACTTTAATAGTACAGTAGATCCACATTTCATCAGTAGTCTCACATTTTAGCGTTTTGTTCAGATGTGCAGCGGCTGCAGTATATCATTATCACCCTTGCCAATCATTGATTGCTTGTTCTCATTCTGCATGCTTTTTTCAGTGGACTTCCTGCGCAACCTGTTCTCCAGAACCCTGGGATCGGGCTCAGAAGAGAAGATTCTGGATGAGCTCACTCTGGAAGGGGTCGCTCGGCACATACAGAGTGGCAAATGTGAGTCTCTCTCCAACCTCTATGTACAACCCAATCCCCCCTAAATACTTTATTATCTTAAACTTTAAGACCAGAGTCCGATTCTACAAAATGCCTTCTAAATCAAATCAGTAGTTCTCACACTTTCAAGATAAAAAATAAAAAAAATAAAAAAGCTCGCTAGCTTGTATATCTGCTGTTTTTGAACAGCCAAAGCTAAAATCGAAAATGACACGGATGCTTTCCCGGTTTTAATGGGTTAAGAAAACACCATTCTTTCATGTGATAATATTTTATTATTTTACACTTTTTAAAATAATTAACTGTCTGCTTTGATGCTCCTCCCCATTTAGGTAAAAACATCATCTGCATGGTCGGCGCAGGAATATCTACATGTGAGTAGTTCTACATTAGCATTGGCTATGTTCAAAGTAATCATGTGCTGCAAACTATCGATCATCTTCTTAGCAATTATTCAGTCGATTCTTTATCTGATTTGTTTGATTAACTGTTGCAGTTTTAGTAAAAAAGTTTTTATTTGTTTTAACTGTACCCCCATCACCACCTCCTCAGCGGCTGGGATCCCTGATTTCCGCTCACCAGAAACAGGCCTCTATGCCAATCTGGCAAAATACAACCTGCCCTACCCAGAAGCCATCTTCCAGATAGACTACTTCAAGGTGTGTTGAACACTACATACTGTAATATATCAGTACACTGTAAAGAAATGGCTCAGCAAAGGGATAATTAACGAGCCAAAGCCGAGGGATTTAATCGCTCTGAAGGGGTTTATTTCGAAACAATAACTGGCTCACCGTTAATTATGCCACTTATTACACGGACAGTTAATTAATGCATTAACAAATTGACCCAAAAGTAAGTATTCCATTAATTATGCCAGGTGTGGCCGTCCATACACACAACGCGGTCGCCTCTGAAAACAACAGCAAATGTTGATACATTTTATTTCGGTTACTGCATTGTCTATTTCTCGATTCCGAAAATAAAAAAAACATTCTCGAGAGCAATGTATTCTTGAGAGCAATGTTAAGCTGTAAATGACATTGTGCGTTTGTTTGCATGGCTTCCATGGCAGTGGGATGCAGCATAAAGTTGAATATAGCATAAAATGAATCAGCGCAGCAGGTGCTCTGAGCCTTTGATTAGACAGAGGTCTGTTATTGAGCTCAGTGGCCATTTTCCAGAAATAAATGTTTGTCACTGTTGTGTTGTCACATTAAAGCACATATCTATTGTTTCTTCCACCTCCTTGTGTCGTTCAGAAACACCCTGAGCCATTCTTCGCCCTGGCCAAGGAACTGTACCCAGGACAGTTTAAGGTACAACGCAATTACCATTGTCTGTTAGGCCACTAATCCATACTAGTAGATAGTCACTATAAATATGAAAGAATTACACAGCAGTGGAGAAAATATGAATTATCTTTTATCCATCAAGCAGTGGGTATCATTGCAAAATGTACAGTGTCATAGTGTTAGTAGCTGTACTGTATGTGGGGTCCTGTATGGTAACTGTCTGTTGCTAATCAGTTAGTTACTGAGTCTACCATTACGTCATAGTGTGTAAGCATGTAGTAATTAGTATTTTAACTTCTCATGTCTCCACGTCCATATCATTTGTAAATCCATGAACCTTTTTTAAATGTTCTTTTCGTGGCTTTCGCCTTTATTTTATATTTTTTATGGAGGGACAGACAGTAGGCTGACAGGAAATGGGGAGAGCCAAGGTGCCTGGACCACTGAGCCACGGCCCAGGCCTCCATGAACCTTTTTAGTTTGCATTTTGCTTTTAAGTTCCTAAACAACAATAAACTCATCACCAATATTGCAGCTGTATGGAAAGCTTGGGTTATCCTCAACAAAAAACTCGGATTGGTGAGTTTAATGTCGTTTTAATACGGTCTGAGAGGACTTTCATGAATGGGCTGTCAATGGAGCTTGTTGATGCAGATGGTTGCTTGTGGCTAGGGTTCTGTGTGGTACTGTTTCTGTCATAGTGTAGCTGTATAAAGGGTTCTGTGTGGTCCTGTTTCTGTCATAGTGTAGCTGTATAAAGGCTTCTGTGTGGTACTGTTTCTGTCATAGTGTAGCTGTATAAAGGCTTCTGTGTGGTACTGTTTCTGTCATAGTGTAGCTGTATAAAGGGTTCTGTGTGGTACTGTTTCTGTCATAGTGTAGCTGTATAAAGGGTTCTGTGTGGTCCTGTTTCTGTCATAGTGTAGCTGTATACAGGGTTCTGTGTGGTACTGTTTCTGTCATAGTGTAGCTGGATAAAGGGTTCTGTGTGGTCCTGTTTCTGTCATAGTGTAGCTGTATAAAGGGTTCTGTGTGGTCCTGTTTCTGTCATAGTGTAGCTGTATAAAGGGTTCTGTGTGGTCCTGTTTCTGTCATAGTGTAGCTGTATAAAGGGTTCTGTGTGGTACTGTTTCTGTCATAGTGTAGCTGTATACAGGGTTCTGTGTGGTACTGTTTCTGTCATAGTGTAGCTGTATACAGGGTTCTGTGTGGTCCTGTTTCTGTCATAGTGTAGCTGTATAAAGGGTTCTGTGTGGTCCTGTTTCTGTCATAGTGTAGCTGTATAAAGGGTTCTGTGTGGTCCTGTTTCTGTCATAGTGTAGCTGTATACAGGGTTCTGTGTGGTACTGTTTCTGTCATAGTGTAGCTGTATACAGGGTTCTGTGTGGTCCTGTTTCTGTCATAGTGTAGCTGTATAAAGGGTTCTGTGTGGTCCTGTTTCTGTCATAGTGTAGCTGTATACAGGGTTCTGTGTGGTACTGTTTCTGTCATAGTGTAGCTGGATAAAGGGTTCTGTGTGGTCCTGTTTCTGTCATAGTGTAGCTGTATAAAGGGTTCTGTGTGGTACTGTTTCTGTCATAGTGTAGCTGTATAAAGGGTTCTGTGTGGTACTGTTTCTGTCATAGTGTAGCTGGATAAAGGGTTCTGTGTGGTACTGTTTCTGTCATAGTGTAGCTGGATAAAGGGTTCTGTGTGGTACTGTTTCTGTCATAGTGTAGCTGTATAAAGGGTTCTGTATTCTGTGTGTTATTCAGCCCACAGTGTGTCATTACTTCATGAAGCTGTTGAAGGACAAGGGGCTCCTGAAGCGCTGTTACTCCCAGGTTAGACACACACCTCTCTCTCTCTCTCTCTCTCTCTCTCTCTCTCTCTCTCTCTCTCTCTCACTCTGTCTCTCACTCTGTCTCTCACTCTCTCTCTCTCTCTCTGTCTCTCACACTGTCTCTCTCTCTCTCTCTCTCTCTCACTCTGTCTCTCTCTCTCTCTCTCTCTCTCTACTCTGTCTCTCTCTCTCTCTCTACTCTGTCTCTCTCTCTCTCTCTCTACTCTGTCTCTGTCTCTGTCTCACTCTCACTCTCACTCTCACTCTCTCTCTCTACTCTGTCTCTCACTCTGTCTCTCTCTACTCTGTCTCTCTCACTCTGTCTCTCTCTCTCTCGTGTACACACACACACACACACACACACACACACACACACACACACACACACACACACACTCATACAAACCTTTTTAGAATAGTTATTTTACAATAATAGAATACATTACAACTACAGAAAACATTTTTTAATCTGTTATTTTCCAGAATATTGACACTCTTGAGCGTGTGGCTGGGCTGGAGGGAGATGACCTGATTGAGGCCCATGGCACGTTCTTCACGTCCCACTGTGTCAGCTTCATATGCCGCAAGCAGTACGACCTGGACTGGATGAAAGGTGTGTGGGTGTGGGTGTGTGTGTGTGTGTGTGTGTGTGTGGGGGGGACCGATTTATCCTGCGTGCATCGTTTAACTTCGTGAACAATAGGTGTGTAGTCACAATCGGTTTGGATTTAGGCTGTTAATGCTTAAAGGAGAATTCCATACTAGAAGGCTTTCTTACCTTTCTTTGTAGTTGTTACGTCCCCATCAAAGAGGTCCAGGTGTTATTTTGTGCAAAAGCTCCTTATTGGCTATTTCCCCTACCATAATCCCTAAATGAATTGCATTGAATTGAATGGGATGTATGGGGTGTTGTGCTAATTCGCTTATTTCCATCGCTCAAAATTATATATTTTTTGTATATATCCTCTCTTCATAATGTAAATAATAACCCAAGTGGCACACTTTACTACTTATTTCGATGGAAATAAGCGAATTAGCACAACACCCCATACATCCCATTCAATTCAATGCAATTCATTGAGGGCTTATGGTAGGGGAAATAGCCAATAAGGAGCTTTTGCACAAAATGACACCTGGACCTCTTTGATGGGGACGTAACAACTACAAAGAAAGGTAAGAAAGCCTTTTAGTATGGAATTCTCCTTTAAATCAAGTGTGCATAATGTTAACGTTTTAATGTTCACAATTCTCCTGTATTTTCCTCTTCTATGCTGTCCTCCCAGTCAAATATTTCCCTGTATATCCCGGTAGTCACATATTAATGTTGGCTATTTCTGTTATATGAACTGAACTGTATTCGGGAATAGCGTTGTTCATTGAAGATTAGATAGACTTTAGTGTCGGAGTCACAAGGGAAATTTGTCTTGTGTCCAAGTCAAGACAATACAACTAACATAGTGTATACATACAGACAACATGTAGTCAACACACATAGTTTAAGTTATAGCCTGTGTACAGTTAAAATAAATAAAATAAGTATTTAACACATTTTTAAAATTGAATCGATTAAGTCAATTGGTTTTAACTGCTACAGCGCCGCTTATGTGGATAAGCTGTGAGGGTCCCTTTTTCTGTACAGTTGTTGTGTGAGTGTGATTGTCAAGTCAACGTCATTCCTCTGTCCTGCAGTGAAGATCTTCTCTGATGAAATCCCCACATGTGATAAGTGCAAGAGTCTGGTCAAGCCAGGTCAGTTTCTATCAGTCTTTTTTTTTTTTTTTTTTTTTTTTGCGGCTTACGCCTTTATTGATTTTTCAAGGGATAGAAAGTAGGCTGACAGGAAACGGGAGAGAGATGGGGGGATGACATGCGGTAAAGGCCGTGTCGGGTCCGGGAGTCGAACCCGCGGCACACCGCGACTGGATCACCAGTCCGGTGCCCAGACCGTTACGCTACGGCCTGGGCTCTATCAGTCTTTTTGTCAAGTTTTTAGATGTTTTTTGTCAGATGAAACCTGACTAATGAAAGCTCATGAAATGTAGACGACAGATCGTCACCCTAGTCATACTGATGGCCTAGCCTGATTGGCTGCCACACACGCTGGCTAAGCCAATGGGAGTGTAGTATGATTGCCTGCCTCCTAAGCTATGCCACACGCACCGCGAAAGGGCTGATTTAATTCCACACTCTGCACCGCAGCGAGCAAGCTGTACAACCGCAGCGACAGCCTCGAAGCAACAGCTGCTAATGTTATGAGCTGGACAGCAGGAAAGCGACAACAAAACAGTCATTGAACCACGCACAGAACGTCAGAAACTAACGCAAACAACGGCCACGAGTTTGTGACACAGAAACATACACGTTACTAAAATAATAATACTAATATGGGGAGGGGAGGGGAGGGGGGGGGACACACAAAACGGAGACATCGCGTCTTTCACAGATATTACTATGTAATCATTTCTTGTTTTATTTTGTTTTGTTTGTTACTTTTCTTTGCCAATTCAGTCTCATTTGATTCATTTAACTTTGGTGGCATTTTAAAGGAGCACTTTTAGAGCACATTGTTTAACTATTATCTTCATGTAATTAGTCCTCACTCATGGTCATTACAAGATGGCACAATTTCTGTCGACTCGCTCTGAGTCTCAGGTTGACTGTGAGACAGTTCAGAAACCTTCCTTCAATAATAATAATAATCATAAACTTTATTTATATAGCACCATTCATGACATAAAGGTAGCTCGAAGTGCTTTACAGAGCAACAAAGGAACAAGAAAAGCAAAAACATAAAATAGCATTAAAATTATAAAATAAATAAAAACACATTAAAATAATAGCAAATCAGGTAAAATAGTGAGGACATGCAATGATGCATAACAACACAGAGATTTCATTCTTTAACTGTCGAATACGGGATATCCCGTATTTAATCGCTTTATATCAATGAAACGGCTACGCTGCAAACCAACCTGTAGTAATATCCCGGTTGCTATGCAACGCCTCCGTCACCCCCAGCACCAGGAGTTTTGCACACGGACCCCATAGAAGTCAAAGTAAAATTCTCTATGCCTCGCGAGTCGTATCTATGAAACTAGAAATCTCGTCATTTCCTTCGGCCGGGTTTAACTACCTCCCCAGACCACTAGGTGATCAACTAGAAGCAAGAGTGAAGAAAATGGTGTCACTGTCCACCCATTATTCCGACCTCTCAATATTCAGACCTCTGTTTTAAAGCTGTCTACGGTGCAATGGGAGTTTATTCCAGGCCGTCGGCCCGTAGAAGCAGAAAGCTGCTTCACCGTGTTTTTTATATGCCATTGTGGGCACTTTGAGCAGGTCCGCAGTGGAGGATCCGAGGGGCCGGTTTGGAACATACTGTATTTAGGCAGGTAGTCATAGAGGTAGGAAAAGGTGCTAAACCATTGAGAGCTTTATAAACGTAACATTCCGTATTCTTGTAATGTTCTCTCATCTTAGTTTTAGTTCAAACTGGCTGCCGCATTTTGAACAAGTTGTAGTCTGTCGGTTGTAGGCCAGAAAAAAGTTCCTTGCACACAAAAGCAACATCATAGGTGAGGGGGATTTCAAGCTATTGAAAATAGCTATAGCTAGCTATATACTATAGCTTTTATCTTCCTGGAAAGTGGAAACTTGTCGCACTGAAATAGAGGTCAAGTAATATTGTTTGAAATGACCACTGTCATTGGAAAAACATTTCTGAACTGTGCACAACCCACCTCCGAGACAGCGATTAGAGAAATGGTGCCATCTTATAATGAGCGTTAGTGAGGAGGACCAATTATATGCAGGTTGAAAATGGGAAAAGGGTACCTAGCATTAAGCTTGAAAGAAATTTTATTCAGGATTCACTTGGTTTTAAATGTTCATCCACTCCAAGGTGTGAATTTAGGATCATTTGACAGTTACTCACACATTTCTTTACAAACATGGCTGGCAACCAGATGAATATGTATTTCTCTACCATCCAGATATTGTCTTCTTTGGAGAAAGCCTGCCTGTCCGTTTCTTCACATCAATGAAGATGGTGAGAACTTGGTGTTTATGATCTCATATATTGGTATTATTCATTGTCAGCAGCATCAGTGACCTTAACCCATTTTGGTGTTTTAAACATTGTTATAATTTAACTATTGAAAAATAGCAGATCTACAAGCTCATAGCGCGCCACCGAGTGGCACGCTACGAGCTTGTAGGTCTGCTATTTTTGAAAAATCGTGAAAATATTTATTTCAGAAAACTGGAGGTTTTCTTTTATTATTTTGAAATCAGGCCTAAATGGGTTAATCTGTCTCTCTCAGGACTTTCCTCGTTGTGACCTCCTCATCGTCATGGGTACATCCCTGCAGGTGCAACCATTTGCCGGTCTTGTTGGCAGGTACCATACATTAATTAGATTTCACTCATGTCTCCCTCAACATCCTATTTATGTGCTCATGAAATGTTGAAACACTCTTCTCCCCCGTCTCTATCTTTTGCCCTTGGACTTTCTACCCCTCAAACTATATTCCATCGTTCTTATTCCGTCACTCTCTCTTTCCCTTCCCCTTTTCTCTTTCTCACTTCAGGGTTTCTAAAAACTGTCCCAGGCTGCTCATTAACATGGAGAAGGCAGGACAGGTGAGTTTCCCTTATTTTTTTGTCTTGATGTTCTCTCCTTTCCTCTCTGTTCCTCCTCTCATATGTAACTCCTGCATTGATTGTTTTGTGTTTCCTGTGCAGGCTGATCCCCTGTTTGGGTTGATAGGCTTCGGAGGAGGGATGGACTTTGATTCAGACAAGGCTTACAGGTGAGCTACACAACCTGGTCTATCTTTAGAGCAGTGGTTTTAAAGACACTTTTAGAGCATATCCATGGTCATCATATGGGCTCGTTTTCTCGATTGTGTCGTTTCTCGCACTATCTCGATTGTGCCGTTTCTCGCACTATCTCGATTGTGCCGTTTCTCGATTGCATACCTACAATAAATGCCAAAACAATGGGAACATTTCCATTTTTGTGTATCAAAGGTCCATAAAAAATCCAATTTTAATTACTCCTTTGAACGAAAACGTGCTGCGGGATTGATGTAACGAGGCAAGATGAATTTAAATGAAACTTGATTTCATTCACCTGTTTGATTCCCATTGCTGCGCGTTCGTCTATACACAGCTGATTTTGATTACAGAATTCAAGATGACATTCCAGACAGCGTATTACTCATTTTAAACTTAAATTGGCACGCTAAAATGTATATCTGAAAACATTATAGGTTAGAAATATGCCACATAGTAGTAAACATGCTGAGACGGCCATCTGTCTCTCACTTGTAAACAAACAGACTACACCCGTTGTGGGAGCTATTAAGTATTTGTGCTAATTCAGTATTTTTTCTATATAATTTAACGCATGTATTATTTAGTTTGTTTTGCTTAATTAGTTTGTTTACAGCCATTATTTCTGTTGCAGCTAATGCTTTTGTTTTGAAGGTGATGGTCAGTTCTGGGGGCACAGCTGAATCTATTTAAAGTGAGCACACAGGTAGTGAGCAGTGAGCACCGGGAAGGTCCATGGTTTTTTACCAGCAAGTTAGGGAGAGCACTTTTGACTGTACTATGTCTGTCTGGAGAAGCAAAATAAAAACACCATCAAATGTTGCTGCCTGACTGGACAATGGTCTTATTCCCTACCAGCTGCGTAAGATTCGCTGCCCGGTGCTTTTAGTGGCTTTTAAGTTTTATTGTTCATGGTGTTGATTAGCCACTACACCCGTGTTTAGAGGAGCTACGAACATCCAATAGCCAATTGGTTCAGAAACGTACAGGCTTCCATTTCAGACTGAAACTTAAAAATAAAATGACTGAAGAAGCCATTGCACTCAGATTGTTTCAAGCTGAAACGGTTTGAAACTTCTAAATAAAATGTCCACCATTTCCGTTTTGCGAAAAGATATTAAAAGATTGTATAGTTATATCTCTGTCCGTGTGTTTTTCTTTGCAGAGATGTGGCCCACATCAGTACATGTGATGATGGCTGTTTGGCTCTGGCTGACCTGCTGGGATGGAAGGTAACATAAAATATGCTGAGACAATAACCCAGATTACCCTGTATGTTCCCGCTCCTGGCTCCACTTCCGTTTGGCCTTTGCAGTCATGTAAATAAGTCCTACTACAGTGAATCAGACTAGAGTACTACAATATCTAGCTTGCTGATTAGGTGAAATGGAAATTCTTTGTATGGTTTTGGGGCATTTTTCTGCCTCTAGTGACACGCAGCTAAGGTCCACCCTGGGAATAGAGGATATTCGCGTGACATCATCGTACCTGGAAGTTATGCAGGAACGCCCACTGAGTGTCAAAAAACTACTTTCTGGCCTTGACAGCCCATTCATCCAAACAGAAAAGTCCTGTCTGATTGCATTAACCCATTCTGACCTGAGATCAGATTCATACGAGGTTTCTGCCGGACACACACTGGTCTGATTAATCCCATTCTGACCTGAGATCAGATTCTAAAAATGTCAGCGCGATATGAGCTTGTAGATCTGCTATTTTTAAGTGGTGCAACCACTTCTACATCCAGCTTACAATGTCCGTGTGCCTGTTTGTGTGTGTGTGTGTACCCCTGTGTGAGCATGGAACGAGAGAAGTATGTGACATGGCTGCCACCTGCTGGACGCAAACGATACAGAGAAGAAATTGAAACGATACAGAGAAGAAATTGGAATGATACAAATTGGAACGATACAGAGAACCAATAGATGGGAGTTGCACCACTTGGTTCACACTGGTGTGATTTTTAAATAGCTAAAGCATAACATGATGCTGACACCAAAATGGGTGCCAGGTCAGAATGGGTTAAACAATGTTAAATCCTCTTTCTATCTGCAAAGTTTTTGTTTCATGAAAATCCACCAAGGAAACGTTATGAGCTACTAATCTGTCAAGAAATGCCCTGCATTTGGCCCAGGCCGTAGCGTAACGGTCTGGGCACCGGACTGGTGATCCAGTCGCAGTGTGCCGCGGGTTCGACTCCCGGACCCGACACGGCCTTTACTGCATGTCATCCCCCCATCTCTCTCCCGTTTCCTGTCAGCCTACTGTCTGTCCCTTCAAAAATCAATAAAAGGCGTAAGCCGCAAAAAAATATCTTTAAAAAAAAAAAAAAGAAAAAAAGAAATGCCCTGCATTTGATTATTTTGTCAGAGTTGTCAGAGTTTGGAAGTGCTTGTTTTCAATAACACAACATTTGGCTGCCTCCTGCATTATGAGACATTTAGAAACTGGTGGTACGCAGGACGGTTGAGTGATTTCCAACGAGCACTTCCAAACTCCATGCTGCTCAATGTTTTGCCACTCAGTCTAGATGAGGGGGGCGTGTCCTGATGGGAAAATCATGCATGTACATACTCTCTATCGAACCCAGGACTCGCTGTCAGGCATCAGATTCTGCCATAAGCAGCTATCGACGCTCCCCGGGAATGGAAATTATAAAACGGATGATCACAGCCTCCTATACAAAATTGTTTGACTAGTTGATATGCAACATGGCACTTAATGCTTTCAGTAGCCTACTCTTAAGGCTCCCTTTCTCCTGTCATATTCTCCTCCCTTCTCGTTCCCCTCTCCCTCTCTCTTGTCCCCCAGGCGGAGCTGGAAGAGCTGGTGAAGACGGAACATGCCAGAATCGACAGCCAGGATAGCCAGGAGAAGACAGAGCAGAGCAAAGGTGCCGCAGATAAGCCAGGTCGTGCATCGGTCTCTCCACAGACTGACAAGGAAGAGTGACCAATGTCGTCGTAATATTATCAGCCGGTTTGGAGTTCAAAGAGATGTGTGCATAACCAAGGGTTTGTTCAGGAGGGTTGGGTGTTGACCCTAGAAGACTAAACCCAACTTTTGTCACACCATCACTAAACCTGGGTATATTTTACCTGATGTAATATATTCCATAACAAACATTTGTCATCTAAATATATTACAAAAGATAAATCCCATTGTGGGAGTAGGCAGGGAGTATGGAAACCCCCCCCCCCCCCCCCTCTATCAGTAAGGGACAGGATGGGATATCAGGACAAGATGACGTAGATTTTCCCTTCATTGTCAATGGCGTTTTTAAAACAAACATTGAACTAAAAACAAACATTAAACCTGTATATAGGAGGGGCTAGCGCCCCTCAAAAACAGGGCAGGGAAACAAACCTACCTTCTATGATGCCACTGAGCATCATGAAGCTACCCAAGGACCCGCCCACCTCAGACTCCAACGTTATGAAAATCACATAAACATAATTGTCTGGGTGAAAATCACCCAGGTTTAGTGTTCTAGGGTTAAAGAATCTGACCAAAATAATCTTAAAAAAAATGCTTTATTTTTTGCAATTATGGGGAACCTACAAGCCTTCACAAATATTAAGCAGTAGGTCACCTATAAAATACTGTATGTCATACAGTAGTATATTTGTCATACAGCGTAGTCATGTCATCCTCCTGAACCTACCTATAGGGCCTCTGTTATGCACTGTTCATGTCAGTTATTGCACTTTACTAATATCCCACTTCCATTCTTCTACCTGTGTTTTGACCTGAAATTAACATCTCTCCGTGCTTACACATTGTCTGTTCCTAAAGCAGTATATTTTATTCTATGGTTATGGACAGACTTCATTGCTGTTGTATGCAATGGTATTGATCCAGTTCACCTACGGAACAATCTCGGGCTGTTTATCTTGTTGATAGTGGTATACTGTCATGACACCACGTCTCACAATGCTTGGATTGCATTCAACATCACAAAAACCTCTGCATTGTAATCAACCTGGAATATTGTATTTTGTCTCACAACGCATCTTTTCAGCCCCTTGGCAAACCATTATTCTGAATTTAATGCAATACTTGTATGCTGTTAATTAAAGTTGTTAACTAAAGTTTTGCCCAACTGAACGCATCCCCAAATTGGGTGAGCTGATCCCTAACCGGAACTGACAAAGTAAATAATTTGCGTGCTCAAGTATGTACTGTATACTGTGAATGCAAATGTACATTTTTCTCTTTAATCCTTTCTTTCATGTTTACTTTGTACCCCTATGATGTGTGATTCTTTCACTATGAAAGCTTTCTTAAATATGTGTCATGCTTTATACATTATACATAATGCTTAGTTTTGATTATTTTGGAACATACACTAAGTGTACAAAATATTAGGACCAACATTGCTTTCCTTGAAAATAAACAACCCAGGTAATAAAGTGTGATCGCTTAAAGATTTAAACTTTTAAATCTTCTTGGTTTAGAAGGGGAGATGTCAATTTAGAGAAGGGTTTTTAGACCAGTTACAGGAAGAGTTCTTAACTTCTTAAGTCTCGTGACAATTACTGGACATCATATTCGTGCATCTCCAGATTAGTAATTGTTCCAAATATTTGCACACTTTGGTTCTCTGATATGTTAGGCAGTTGTCCTCATGCTCAAATAAAAACAAGTTTTATTATTATGATTGAATGGTTTGTTGTCAGTAAATATAGGAGAGGCCTGTGTTAAGGGCTGTCAAAGTGCTTATCTTGAATTACAAATTAACATCCTCTTTCCCAATGTGATGCTCATCATTTTCACAAGGCGAAAGTGACCCAAGGCCAATAGTGTTCTGCAAAGAGTTGTAAAGAGCCTGTGTCCACATAGCTACTTCCTGTATACCTGGGGAAGTGATGCTCTCTCTAGGTGGCGTCTTAACATGACTGTGATGTTGGCAGGAAACCATTTCAACAGCAGGCGTGACACAAACTGCAGAGTTACGCTGAGGGTAGTTGTCATGGAGATATTGTTGACCAATAGGTGCCACTCCCAGTTGTGGTTCCTGCCAAAAGTCTTTTGTGTTTGACAGACGCCATGCACGCGCATGTATTCATTACATTAACCGATTATTTGGACTCCAGGTTGATGTTTCTCATCTGGGCCTGCTTCTAATTCCTCATTTTGAGGTATGTACAGTAGTATGTCTCGCTGTAGACAGTTGGTTAATTTATTTTGCACCTGCAGGATAACATCTGAGACCTTAAACCAACACGCCTTTTTAACTCGACTCTACCATGTTTGTGTGTAGACGGTGTAGGTTGAAACACACAAGTTAAAGTTCAGACTCTGATATAACTAAGCTGCTGTCACTGTGTGCCTTACTTGAGTGTGAGGATGCTCAGTTAGGTTAACCACAACAGTGTGTGTGTGTGTGTGTGTGTGTGTGTGGGGGGGGGGGGGTGTGTCTTGTGTCATGAGGAAGATTGAAACTTCGAATGACAGCATGCGCACGGCCGCTCGCTCGAAGGCGACCGTTGAAACGACGAGAAGGCATTAAATGGTGGTTGTTGCCTTCCAACGTATTTGCAACAGACATGCTCCTGAGCTGTCATGCAACGTGGCAAAGACTAGCTTTTCTGAGCGCTTTCACCATGTGGAACAGAAAAGACTAGTAAAGGGCGAGACTAGTTTGAACAACGTCTGTAGCAGATTGCTCACCACGAGTAAGTCTTTTTTAAATCTGTATATCATATAAACTTAGAGTTGAGTTTGTTATGTTTGTTTTCGTTTTGTTTATTGTCTCAATGTTGAACAAGAAAATATTTCAAGTCTGTTTCTTTGTAAGTATGTATATGTAGTAAGTATGTAAATATATGAAAAGCTGCCCTGCTGATGATATCTACAGTACATGACTGTCAGTTTGTGCAGCCAGGGAAGATGCGAGGCCTTGAAGAGACGGAGAAGCAAGCTTCAAATGGGTGAGTAGCACTTTAAACACAGACTTTGCTTGTGTCTTTACAATACGATCCGTATCAGACTGTCTTCAGGTGTAGAGTTGCCATGCCACAACATAAGAAGTAAGAACACTTAACAATAGGAAGTGAGGACAATCATTGTACAGTAGAAATTGCACAGCTCAAGAGATTCCAAAAGGGTTCTGCCTTTTGGAATCTCATGTCTTAACTCATGCCTTATCATGTCTTTGTTGGACAGACATGTGAGCATTGGTAGAAATTTAAGTCACAATCACAATTTAAGTATCAATAATGCAATATAGAAATACTATAAGTAATCACTTACTTGAGTAAAAGTACAAAGGTATTTGCTTCAAAATGTACTTAAAGTACCAAAAGTAAATGTACTTACAGGGCTGGCTCGTATATATAGGCCACATAGGATGTTGAACCAGAAAACCCAAAGTAGAAAGTTTGCCCTGAAAAGATTTCAAAGGAGAAAAATCCGGCCTAGCTAGGGCGCCAAATTGCTTAGGGCCGGCCCTGTGTACTCGGCATGCACAATGTCCCATTTAAAGTTTTCAAACGCATACAAATCTTTTGAAAATAGCAGATCTACAAGCTCACAGCGACGCATTGTGAGCTTGTCGATCGGCTATTTTGAAATGGCCGGAATGTACAGTATATATAGGGCGGAAATGGTTAATGTATGTTTTGTAATAATAATCTAGTAACTAAAGATTTCAAAGAATTGTAGTGGAGTAAAACTACAATATTTCCCTTTGAGATGTAGTACTGTGGAGTAAAATTGAAAGTGTTGTAAATTGGAAATGCTCAAATAAAGTACGAAAACTCAACATTTTACTTTTTACAGTACTTGAGTAAATGTACTTAGTCACTTTCCACCACTGAGTAATAGAATTGTGTGTTTCCAGGCCTCTCAGTAGTGACCGGAAGGTCAATGGGACCACGGCCTTCCCGTGGCCGCCCAGCAGAAGAAGGCCGTCCCTCCTGCCCGTCCTGGAGAGACTGAGAGGCTGTCAGGATGCCTGGTGTCCCGGGGCACCGTGGGACAGAGAGAGAGCCCACGCTGCACTGTCTGGGACCGCTGCCGGGGTGAGTTAATTCTCTCTCTCTCTCTCTCTCTCTGTGTGTTTCTGGAATGGCTTTTGTCATTTTTTATTCTATAATTCTTATCCCACGATTTTGCAACCCACTTTTTTTCACCCAGTGTCAATTATCTAATGTAATCCATGGGCGCTACACTTCCTCTGCCAACTTTTGTCAGGCTTTTGTCATTAACATATCCGTCAGGCTGTGTTGAACTTGACCTCAGTCAGTTAGATCAGTGGTTTTCAACCAGTGGTCCGGGGACCACCAGTGGTCCTTGAGGGTGGCTCCAGGTTAGCCTGGCTAATAAGCCAGACCGAATCAGCCGTTAGTAAAAAAAAATAATAATTGAAAAAGTGTTATTAGTGATATTAGTCTGGCTTATTAGCCAGGCTAACTCCAGGTGCCCCCCAGCAAAATGATGGAGAATTGTTAACCAAATGGACGCTTATTATTAGATCTTTAACTCTTGAGAGCTTGAAATTTGGTTTCATTTTACTCAAGAGTTAAATTGCCATTGCTTAATTGGCATTGCTTAATTTACAAAGAAGGCTATACACAACTAGAGAATGTAGAAGAATTGTTATTATGATCAAGGTTTGCTGTTATCTCTTCGTACAATACAGCATGGAATTGTTGCCAAAATCTTGCCCAACGACAACAAAATATTCTTTAGTTTTGTGTCTGCGAGGCTAAATCTCATCAAATGGTGGCCCGTGGCTCAGATGCTGAATAAACAATGGACCTTGATATGAAAAGGGTTAAAATCCACTGAGTTAGATCGCGTCAGTAGACTCGGTCGGTTGTCTTTCTCAGTCTCCTTTATGACAGTTCTCATCCTCTGTCTCATTCAGTAGCTCTCTGCTCGTTATAACCACTTAGCCACATGAACTGCCCTCAGGGCGTCTTACTGGTTTAATCTGTATCCTGTCGGGGTTCTCTATCCTGATGATAATGGATACATTTGGTATCCTGACACATTTGATACATTTGGTATGCATTTCTGTTGCATCTGGAACTATTGTTTTAACCTTTACTCACTGTTGCCGAGATAACAATTCAATGTGGTAGGTAGGTATAGGTAATAGGTGTAACAGTTTATGCCATTTACTGTGAGATGATCGCCAACCTCCGTCCACGCCGGTTGGTTTAGCGGTTTAACCAGAATGCCAGTCAGTGCTGACCTGAATGTGGTTGCATGGATGGATGGGGTGCGTACAGCTTTAACAACTTAAAACCCTATTGTCAGGAACTGGTGTTAAATTTAGGACCCATAAGCAGGAACTTAAAACTCCAAACCAAACTCAGGAGACATGAATGATGCAGAAAAAACACTAAACATAACACAGCACAGTCAAACACAGAAATAGTCAAATAGGAAACGAGTCCGAAGGACCTTTTTGTGTTTTTAGCCTACCACATGCTGTTTAAGACAACAATTAAAAACAACTTATTATGAGGAATAGACTAAGGAATTAAATCAATAGTTGGAGGGTGGTTTGAAGGTTTAAAGGGGTGGGGGGCATCGCTGAGAGTTGTAGATTTTAGGTATTTAACCCGGTCAAACTAACGGGAGGTCGAACCTTAGGGCAGCCCCCATTTGGTTTTGGGGACCTCAAGGATGTTTGCATCACCAGACCTGAGGGAACGGGAGGGGACATATTGCCAGATTGTATTAGCAGTAATTGGGAATTCAGTGGGCCCTGTGCATGTACAGTAGAGCCAGCTTTGTGGTGCATTCAATCTATGGGTAAGTTGGCTATTTTTGGCAAACAAATGTGGTGTATTAGAGGGAAAAACGTGGCCCAAGTACAGTAAGAAACCTAGCAGGCCCTTTTTACCTAAGAATAGAGTGTTTAATTAAGTGGTCAATCTAGTGAGCTGCCTCTTTAACTGTCATCTTAAAGGCAGTTCCTTATTTAGTTACTGAGACAAAGGCTTATTTAGCAAGCGACAAGCCACTGACACGTGAGTAATGTGGTAATAGAAGAATGTGCCAGGGCTCTATGCCCTTTTCTCTGCATAGGACCAACAGGAAGTTTCATGAGCACTTAAAAAAGGGTGCAGGCGCTCTCCTTAAACCTGCAGGGAGGTTGAGGGCTTCCATACAGTCTGTCTAGTTTGTCTTTGTCAGTGTTGAACTTGTAGAACAAGTGAAGGTTGTGTGGAGTTATTGGCAATCAACAGGTATGTGCCTCTCTTGCTCACGAGCTGCAATGCTGCCTGCATGTGTTTGATGCTTTTGGCTTGGTGACTTATAGTCTGAACGTACCGAGAATAAAACCCACTTCCTCTTCCATCCCTTTGAGCGTGTGAGCGAACACGCGCACACACACACACACACACACACACACACGCTCAAACACGTGTGTGTGTGTGTGTGTGTGTGTGTGTGTGTGTGTGTGTGTGTGTGTGTGTGTGTGCGCACGCGCGCCTGTTTGTGTGTGCATTTCAAATTCACATATTTGGTGAGATCATTTCTATTGTTTCTCATCTTTATCAGCAGTTGGCTGCTAAAAGTGTAACATCATTGTATGAGTATCATTTCACTTAACACTTCCGCCTTGCGGTCTTTCCGGGTTTAGGAGGCACTCCCATTGTATGGGTATGAGTATGGGTTCAGACTCGGGGCAGCCAATCATGACGAAAAATAGTCCAGGCTTCACCTGGAAAAAAAGACTAGACAAAAATACCATTACTGCATCAAAAACAAACCAAACTATAAAAACTGGTCAAACGTTGTCCAAATTGTCAAATAATATAAGAAAGAAAAAACAAATAGCTTACGTCACCTCGCAACACTGTTCATCTGTGGAACCATGTCAAACTAAATGTTAATCCCTCAACTTCTACGATTCTCTGGTTTTACGACATCAGAGATCTCCATATAATGGGCTTAAAATTGATGACCACGTGATGTCACAGCTTAAGGCATGACCATATGTGGGGTGTTACTGACTGACGGGAAATGCACGATTTCATAGTTTAACTGCGACCTGTGGTCGCAACAACATAAAATAAAATACACACAACATTGGGCCTGTAACAGGAGACAGGACATGGACCTACCTATAGTAACAGGAGACCAGACATGGACCTACCTATAGTAACAGGAGACCAGACATGGAACTACCTATAGTAACAGGAGACCAGACATGGACCTACCTATAGTAACAGGAGACCGGACATGGACCTACCTATAGTAACAGGAGACCAGACATGGACCTACCTATAGTAACAGGAGACCAGACATGGACCTACCTATAGTAACAGGAGACCTGACAAGGACCTACCTATAGTAACAGGAGACCAGACATGGACCTACCTATAGTAACAGGAGACCAGACATGGACCTACCTATAGTAACAGGAGACCAGACATGGACCTACCTATAGTAACAGGAGACCAGACATGGACCTACCTATAGTAACAGGAGACCAGACATGGACCTACCTATAGTAACAGGAGACCAGACATGGACCTACATATAGTAACAGGAGACCAGACATGGACCTACCTATAGTAACAGGAGACCAGACATGGACCTACATATAGTAACAGGAGACCAGACATGAACCTACCTATAGTAACAGGAGACCAGACATGGACCTACATATAGTAACAGGAGACCAGACATGGACCTACCTATAGTAACAGGAGACCAGACATGGACCTACCTATAGTAACAGGAGACCAGACAACGACCTACCTATAGTAACAGGAGACCAGACATGGACCTACCTATAGTAACAGGAGACCAGACATGGACCTATACCTATAGTAACAGGAGACCAGACATGGACCTATACCTATAGTAACAGGAGACCAGACATGGACCTATACCTATAGTAACAGGAGACCGGACATGGACCTACCTATAGTAACAGGAGACCAGACATGAACCTATACCTATAGTAACAGGAGACCAGACATGGACCTACCTATAGTAACAGGAGACCAGACATGGTCCTACCTATAGTAACAGGAGACCAGACATGGACCTACCTATAGTAACAGGAGACCAGACATGGACCTACCTATAGTAACAGGAGACCAGACATGGTCCTACCTATAGTAACAGGAGACCAGACATGGACCTATACCTATAGTAACAGGAGACCGGACATGGACCTACCTATAGTAACAGGAGACCAGACATGGTCCTACCTATAGTAACAGGAGACCAGACATGGACCTACCTATAGTAACAGGAGACCAGACATGGTCCTACCTATAGTAACAGGAGACCAGACATGGACCTACCTATAGTAACAGGAGACCAGACATGGACCTATACCTATAGTAACAGGAGACCAGACATGGACCTATACCTATAGTAACAGGAGACAGACATGGACCTACCTATAGTAACAGGAGACCAGACATGGACCTACCTATAGTAACAGGAGACCAGACATGGACCTACCTATAGTAACAGGAGACCAGACATGGACCTACCTATAGTAACAGGAGACCAGACATGGACCTATACCTATAGTAACAGGAGACCGGACATGGACCTACCTATAGTAACAGGAGACCAGACATGGACCTACCTATAGTAACAGGAGACCAGACATGGACCTACCTATAGTAACAGGAGACCAGACATGGACCTACCTATAGTAACAGGAGACCAGACATGGACCTACCTATAGTAACAGGAGACCAGACATGGACCTACCTATAGTAACAGGAGACCAGACATGGACCTACCTATAGTAACAGGAGACCAGACATGGTCCTACCTATAGTAACAGGAGACCAGACATGGACCTACCTATAGTAACAGGAGACAGGACATGGACCTACCTATAGTAACAGGAGACCAGACATGGATCTACCTATAGTAACAGGAGACCAGACATGGACCTACCTATAGTAACAGGAGACCAGACATGGTCCTACCTATAGTAACAGGAGACCAGACATGGATCTACCTATAGTAACAGGAGACCAGACATGGATCTACCTATAGTAACAGGAGACCAGACATGGACCTACCTATAGTAACAGGAGACCGGACATGGACCTACCTATAGTAACAGGAGACCAGACATGGATCTACCTATAGTAACAGGAGACCAGACATGGACCTACCTATAGTAACAGGAGACCAGACATGGACCTACCTATAGTAACAGGAGACCAGACATGGACCTACCTATAGTAACAGGAGACCAGACATGGTCCTACCTATAGTAACAGGAGACCAGACATGGACCTACCTATAGTAACAGGAGACCAGACATGGACCTACCTATAGTAACAGGAGACCAGACATGGATCTACCTATAGTAACAGGAGACCAGACATGGTCCTACCTATAGTAACAGGAGACCAGACATGGACCTACCTATAGTAACAGGAGACCGGACATGGACCTACCTATAGTAACAGGAGACCAGACATGGATCTACCTATAGTAACAGGAGACCAGACATGGACCTACCTATAGTAACAGGAGACCAGACATGGACCTACCTATAGTAACAGGAGACCAGACATGGACCTACCTATAGTAACAGGAGACCAGACATGGACCTACATATAGTAACAGGAGACCAGACATGGACCTACCCATAGTAACAGGAGACCAGACATGGACCTACCTATAGTAACAGGAGACCAGACAAGGACCTACCTATAGTAACAGGAGACCAGACATGGACCTACCTATAGTAACAGGAGACCAGACATGGACCTACCTATAGTAACAGGAGACCAGACATGGACCTACCTATAGTAACAGGAGACCAGACATGGACCTACATATAGTAACAGGAGACCAGACATGGACCTACCTATAGTAACAGGAGACCAGACATGGACCTACCTATAGTATAGTAACAGGAGACCAGACATAAACCTACCTATAGTAACAGGAGACCAGACATGGACCTACCTATAGTAACAGGAGACCAGACATGGACCTACCTATAGTAACAGGAGACCAGACATGGACCTACCTATAGTAACAGGAGACCAGACATGGACCTACCTATAGTAACAGGAGACCAGACATGGACCTACCTATAGTAACAGGAGACCAGACAAGGACCTACCTATAGTAACAGGAGACCAGACATGGACCTACCTATAGTAACAGGAGACCAGACATGGACCTACCTATAGTAACAGGAGACACATGGACCTACCTATAGTAACAGGAGACCAGACATGGTCCTACCTATAGTAACAGGAGACCAGACATGGACCTACCTATAGTAACAGGAGACCAGACATGGACCTACCTATAGTAACAGGAGACCAGACATGGACCTACCTATAGTAACAGGAGACCAGACATGGACCTACCTATAGTAACAGGAGACCAGACATGGTCCTACCTATAGTAACAGGAGACCAGACATGGACCTACCTATAGTAACAGGAGACCAGACATGGACCTACCTATAGTAACAGGAGACCAGACATGGACCTACCTATAGTAACAGGAGACCAGACATGGACCTACCTATAGTAACAGGAGACCAGACATGGACCTACCTATAGTAACAGGAGACCAGACATGGTCCTACCTATAGTAACAGGAGACCAGACATGGACCTACCTATAGTAACAGGAGACCAGACATGGACCTACCTATAGTAACAGGAGACCAGACATGGACCTACCTATAGTAACAGGAGACCAGACATGGACCTACCTATAGTAACAGGAGACCAGACATGGACCTACCTATAGTAACAGGAGACCAGACATGGACCTACCTATAGTAACAGGAGACCAGACATGGACCTACCTATAGTAACAGGAGACACATGGACCTACCTATAGTAACAGGAGACCAGACATGGACCTACCTATAGTAACAGGAGACCAGACATGGACCTACCTATAGTAACAGGAGACCAGACATGGACCTACCTATAGTAACAGGAGACCAGACATGGACCTACATATAGTAACAGGAGACAGGACATGGATCTACCTATAGTAACAGGACATGGACCTACCTATAGTAACAGGAGACCAGACATGGACCTACCTATAGTAACAGGAGACCAGACATGGACCTACCTATAGTAACAGGACATGGACCTACCTATAGTAACAGGAGACCAGACAGGGACCTACCTATAGTAACAGGAGACCAGACATGGATCTACCTATAGTAACAGGAGACAGGACATGGACCTACCTATAGTAACAGGAGACCAGACATGGACCTACCTATAGTAACAGGAGACCAGACATGGACCTACCTATAGTAACAGGACATGGACCTACCTATAGTAACAGGAGACCAGACATGGACCTACCTATAGTAACAGGAGACCAGACATGGACCTACCTATAGTAACAGGAGACCAGACATGGACCTACCTATAGTAACAGGAGACCAGACATGGACCTACCTATAGTAACAGGAGACCAGACATGGACCTACCTATAGTAACAGGACATGGACCTACCTATAGTAACAGGAGACCAGACAGGGACCTACCTATAGTAACAGGAGACCAGACATGGATCTACCTATAGTAACAGGAGACCAGACATGGACCTACCTATAGTAACAGGAGACCAGACATGGACCTACCTATAGTAACAGGACATGGACCTACCTATAGTAACAGGAGACCAGACATGGACCTACCTATAGTAACAGGAGACCAGACATGGACCTACCTATAGTAACAGGAGACCAGACATGGACCTACCTATAGTAACAGGACATGGACCTACCTATAGTAACAGGAGACCAGACATGGACCTACTGTACCTATGGATGGGAACCTAATATTTCCATTCACTGGAGTCTGGAACACAGGGCACAAAATAAAGGGTGCACTAACCTGTGTATACACAGTGTCTGTCATTTATGCACGTGCGCGCACACACACACACACACACACACACACACACACACACACACACACACACACACACACACACACATACACACACACACACACAGGAACTGGTCACATCATTCCTATAAAATCATTTTCCAAAGCACTTGTTTGAGGGGATGTGATCATGTGACATATAGTGAGTCATCTCTGGAACCTTGAGATTGACAGCTGGATGTGTGTCTACTGTGTGTGGTATGTGTGTGTATGTGTGTGTCTACTGTGTGTGGTATGTGTGTGTATGTGTGTGGTATGTGTGTGTATGTGTGTGTCTACTGTGTGTGGTATGTGTGTGTATGTGTGTGTCTACTGTGTGTGGTATGTGTGCCGACTGGCTGAGATGCCACTATGCCCCAGGAAGAGGACTTTTTCCCACATGCTGCATATCTCTTCCTCCATTCTCTCTCACACACCTTACTCATACTGTTTATACATTGGGACTTGGAAATACAATGAATCTTTCTCAGTTCCCATAATAGGCATAGGCCAAAATTCCCATATCTTTCCATGATAATTGTTCTAGATTTTTTTATTAGTATTTGCTGTGTGGGTGTGGCCAAGGAGGAGCCATCAGGGGGAAAAGCCAAGCCTTGTGGCAGCCAGTTAACAGACAGGCATACGTCAGCACCTCATACACAGACATAACGCTATTAACACCTTCCGTGTGTCTGCGTGCGGTCTCTGTGATTGTTATCTCCAGAGTTTCCTGGCTGTGAGGGACGACACCAAGAGGTCTGAGCCCGGTCTGTTGTGTGTGTCTACAGGCGGGGAGGAGGTCGCTGACTACCCCATACAACGTAGCCCTGCAGGTAGAGACCGCACATAACACACATTCACTAGTGCATACAGGCTGCACACACCTGGCAGCATCGTCAGTAAGGTTTTTAGCAATGTGTCTGAAAACAACATGTACACTTTTTCCTCTCTTTGTCTCCCTCTCAATTCAATTCAGTTCAATTCAAAGGAGCTTTATCGGCATGACATGCGTTTACATTGCCAAAGCAAAAGTGGAACAAAACAACGAAGATGAAGCAATAAAATAAACGTGTAAACAGAGCTGCGTTTGCATTAACAGTAATACTGTCTTGTGAAACTAAAAAAAGATTGTGCATTTTCTGTCATTTTCTCTCTCTCTCTCTCTCTCTCTCTCTCTCTCTCTCTCTCTCTCTCTCAGCCTTCCAGCTGTCTCAGTCTCATCTAGGTTTCTTAGACTTGCCTCAGCTGGTGCTCTTCTACTCTCTGACTCGGTGAGTACCTTTGGATTAAGACACTTTGATCGGTCAAGTCGTGTGTGTGAACCATGAGAGAACATTCCAAACGGGAAGCACACACATCTCAAAAAATGTCGACGGGTGCAAGACAAAAATATACATGACAGAAAGAAGGTAGGACGTCCGCACACTAAGTTCTTTAAGCTCCCATCAATTTTATTTAAGGGATCAGGAGTCAACGTTTCGACCCCTCCGGGTCTTCATCAGGAATGAGTATATACAACAAAGTAGGTGTGTTTTATATACAGGTCGACAAGCTGTCTTTGCAATGAAGGTAATCAGAGTAGTCAAGTCACCGTCACACCCCCCCCCCACATCTACTGACATAACCATACATTTGTAGAGCATAGTCAAGTAGAAATATTATTATATTAAGGCACAAAGGCCAATAGTAGAACCAATAAAATAGTCTAGGGTGGGCTGAAACAATGGTGCAGGAAAATAAATAATTAACTGCAAACCAATAAATATCAGAAAAGCAAAGAAACAACCAAGCGTACAAATGATAACCATAAAAACAATCCAATAATACAGGTAAGGTACAATCAAAGGCCATGGCATAAGGACAAAAACGCACAGAGATTAAAGCTGTATACACATTTATATTGTATGTGTGTATATAGCTTTAATCTCTTAATTTTAAATGAACATTTACATCATTTAAGATGAATAATTATACTGAAATCATAATTCTCCTTCCTGACACTCCATCCTAGTACAGGCATATACTGTATGCAAAGCTGTTGACTCAGATGTATACGTACTGTATGCGTTTCACACAGATGTTGATGTCAACAGTCTCAACACGGTCCACCCCCACCTTACTAGTGTTGCTTCAATCAGACTAGTGCTTTCCCAACATGCATGTTGGGAAAGCACTAGTCTTGTGACTTAAATAAAGCAATACTGTCAGGAGGTGGTTTCCAAGTAGGACCCAAATGTGAGGAAGTCAGAATCTTGAAGTGGAAGTTTAATTAGACGGAGGTTTGCATGAGAGCAACGCTATCAAACGAACAGACTTTGACACTCGGGATACAAGACGATAATCCAACAGAGAACGCAACCAAACACAGGGCTTAACCCATTCTGGGCGGGCACCCATTTTGGTGTTAGCATCATGTTATGCTTTAGCTATTGAAAAATAGCAGATCTACAAGCTCATAGCGCGCCACCGAGTGGCGCGCTACGAGCTTGTAGGTCTGCTATTTTTGAAAAATCGAAGAATGACTGACATTTTTAGAATCTGATCTCAGGTCAGAATGGGTTAATCAGACCAGTGTGTGTCCAGTGGAAACCTCGTATGAATCTGATCTCAGGTCAGAATGGGTAGGCAGTGGGCACACGATTAACAGGACACATGTGAACTCAAATCAAATCAACACAAGGATTGGCTAACAGTGAAACAAAGAACCAAAGATCAGGGAAGGTGAGACAAGACAAGGCAGGAAACTACTACAAAGGAGGACAGGAAACACAAAAGCATCACTTCAAAATAAGAATCAAGAACACCATACCGTTACTTCAAAATAAGTCTCAAGAACAACATACACAACACACGGAATACCGGCAGATCCTGACAAATGCACACGTTCACAGACAACGACAGCTCCAGTGCTGTCTTTCAACAGACTTTTAGAAACCCTGCTCTAGTCAACCTGGGGTGGGTGGTGTCCACCTACTGTACTTTGAGAAGCTCTATGCCTGGAATCAGTACAGACTCATACTTATTTCTATCCGTAAAAACAGATCTGTATGCTCTGTTTTGTCTCGTGTGTGCGTGTGCGCGCACACGTTGTGCTGTCTCTGCTGTAATTGGAGACACTGTTACTTAGAGTACTGAATGACATGCCTATTATAGCATGAAGACATACAGTATGCCGTGGTTTTGTGACTGTTTCTCCTTTATGTGGACATAAATAAATGGTGTGTGTGTGTGTGTGTGTGTGTGTGTGTGTGTGTGTGTGTGTGTGTGTGTGTGCGCGTGTGCGCGTGTGCGTGCGTGTCAGGGATGTGTTGTCTGTGTGTCTGTCCATCCCGACATGGGTCTACTACGGAGTGACGGAGCAGACGGACGCTCGTCTCTCTCAGCTGGATCCCAGTGAGTTCTGCTCTCTGTCATACTAGCCTGTGTTTCATTTGAAACGCTGCAATGCACACAGATACGGTACATCGTCGGGCAGAAACCTCTTATCTCCGTATTTTTGCCTTTTTGTGCTTTTCCATAAAGTAACGCCCTATACCTACTACTTGATCACACCACAGCGTCACACCAAAGCATCAGAAGTAGCTAGGGGGACCAGATGTCCCCCGTAGCGTGGGACAGTCCCTCGTTGCCAGGACATCCCACAAATTGAGACCATGTCCCACATTGTGACTAGCAGTGTTCAAATGCCCGCTATAGTCCCCTAATAATAAAATGATAGGCATTATTAGGCCTATGGTCGAATATGACATCAACGCATTTGAGTAATAAGTTGCTGACGCCGCCCCGTCCCCCCCGGTTCTACACAAATACTTCGGTCCCTCAAATGAACAGTTTGGATTTGATTCTGGTCGTCCTAAAAGGGCATCAGCAGCTACAGAACAACAACAGTAAGTGAGTGCTTGTCTATGAAGTCTATGTAACAGTGGCTCTGCAGTGCAGGGTGACAGGGTCTATAGACGGAACTATCTCAGTTGAGATTCTGGTTGGTTTACATTACTGATCAGTAGTCAGGCTGCATTCAGGTGTTAATGGCAATACCAAAATAAGTCGGAAGTCCATGAGCCAGAGCTCCAAAATTTGGAATTTGGAATTTGGAATATGAAAATATGCCATTTTGTTTACATGTTAGAATCAAAGGTTTTAAGTAATAAGTTGCTACCCCCATCCCATCCCATCCCGTCCCGTCCCACACAAGTGATACTTCTGTCCCTCAAATGAACACTTTGGTGTCACTACAACCTTCCAAACGCATTACATCTGCTACATTTGCCATGTTTTAATTTGAATCCTGAAAAGTAACAGTTTTGGAGATACAGTATGGGGTTTCCAGAGACAAAATGTATATTGTACAAATCACACACACATACCCACACACGTGTAAGGGTAAGGGTTAGTTTAACTCTAATGTCCGTAATCAGCAGCATTAATTTAGTGTGATTAATTCTGCATTAATTTATACATCTGTTTGTGTTATAAGAAAAGTACATTGCAATTATAACGAGGCTATTAAGCGGCATAATTATCTTTCTAAACAAACTGGTTTTTCCTTGCTCCTTGCGTGTAAGAGCATTAACAGTCTACAAAGGTAACCAGTTGGACTCCATTTGGTTATATTTGTACAATATCAGAGCTACGAATGGATAAATCATCAATCAATTAATACTGTGTATTTATTGTGTTCCTGACCTAATGCTGTTGTCATATGGCAGTGTGCTGTTATGTGTGGTTTTACTGTAGGCTTATGCTGTGAAGTGGCTTTTTACCACCAACATTATTTGTATTTTATTTCTACAGGGACCTAGTCACCCCTCTACTTTATACTTTTATACAATTCTGTCAATTCTGTGGAGAAAAGATCCAGTAAAACTAAAAAACACGTAATTTTTTTGTTTGGTTGCGCTCAGATGTTGTGCTCTGAAAATAGCCGATCTACAACCTCACAACGCGTCGCAGAACGACTCGTTGTAAGCTTGTAGATCGGCTATTTTCAGCATGCAACGCCATTTCGACGTAATCAAGGCCAACCAATATATATCGACAAAATCAACTGTAGATGTAGTGGACTAAAAACTTATATTTAGTTGACTAAAACTAAATGAAATGTTATTCAGAAGACAATGACTAAAACTAAATCAAAAGTTGCTGTTAAAATCAACAATGCAAGGACACTCATAACTCTGAGAGTGAAGAAATGGAACTTTCCATGTGTACAGTACGTGCTCAGGGTTCCAGATAAGGGTCCATGATTTGGAACCCCACTTTGAGAACCACTGTTATAGTTGAATCTTCTCTTGCACATAGAATCCTGGCTCTGCGTGAACTCTGACCCACAGGACGATCACATGACCAACATGGAGCCAAACCTTGTCATGTGTTCAATACAGGTAAACACACTCTGTCTGTCTGTCTGTCTGTCTGTCTGTCTGTCTGTCTGTCTGTCTGTCTGTCTGTCTGTCTGTCTGTCTGTCTGTCTGTCTGTCTGTCTGTCTGTCTGTCTGTCTGTCTGTCTGTCTGTCTGTCTGTCTGTCTGTCTGTCTCTGTCTCTGTCTCTGTCTCTGTCTCTGTCTGTCTCTCTGTCTCTGTCTGTCTCTCTGTCTCTGTCTCTGTCTCTGTCTCTCGATCAGCTAGAGCTGAATGTGCTAGCAACCAATAATAAGGGCGACCGGGCCTTTGTGGCGGCTACTCCCAGGCTCTGGAATGGTTTGCCTCTACATATCCGAGCCGCCCAGTCAATAGATATTTTTAACCCATTCTGACCTGAGTTCAGATTCTAAAAATGTCAGTCGCTCTTCGATTTTTCAAAAATAGCAGACCTACAAGCTCGTATCGCGCCACTCGGTGGCGCGATATGAGCTTGTAGATCTGCTATATATTTTTTTTTTTTAAGATATTTTTTTGCGGCTTACGCCTTTTATTGTTTTTTGAAGGGACAGACAGTAGGCTGACAGGAAACGGGAGAGAGATGGGGGGATGACATGCAGTAAAGGCCGTGTCGGGTCCGGGAGTCGAACCCGCGGCACACTGCGACTGGTTTACCAGTCCGGTGCCCAGACCGTTACGCTACGGCCTGGGCCAGATCTGCTATTTTTAAATAGATAAAGCATAACATGATGCTGACACCAAAATGGGTGCCCGGTCAGAATGGGTTAAATCCCTGCTAAAGACTTATTTTTTTATTTTTGTAGAAGAAGGAAAACTAATATATTGAACACGTATCTGTATGATTTGATTTGGGTGTGTTCTAAATTAAAGTGTTAGTGTTGATTATCGTATATTAATCTAATTCTAGTAAACTAATACTATTATACTAAAAAAAGATAAAGATCAAGGGAAAATATACCTTTTTTACAGTAGAATAATGTTTCAAGTTTACACTGTACACATGTAAAATAAACGGCATAAACAATATATCAGTTTGCCTCTTCTACAAAACATGAAAGATACTGTCGTGCGTTACCATGTCTACGCTCGGACGTAGAATAGATATATTCTATTCTACGCGTCTTTAATGTCTGTTTATATTGCATTGTTTATATCCCTTTGTTTTCTTTTAACCTGTGCAGCACTTTGGTTGACTTTGTCGTGTTAAATGTGCTATATAATGTTTACTTTTATCTGTGAATACGTACCATCTGTCAACATGACATACAAGATATTTTCAGCTATGTGCGCGTGTGTGTGTGTGTGTGTGTGTGTATGTATGTATGCGTTTTCTCAGATGACGCCAGCCAACGAGGCTGTGTGTTTCATCAACCGGCTCTACCTGCACGAGCACGGAGATGATTGGCTCGCTAACCAGCCACTCAGCCCTCAGCTCTCCACCCAGCTGAGCGTCTACAATCAGGAGCGGCGTCTCAGCGGCGCCGGGCCATGGGGAGGCTTGGGGCTACGCAGCCAGCAGAGAGCGTGCTCATTGGATCAGGGAATCTGGGACGGCAGCACAGAGAGCTCAGGTAAGGAAGTGTTACTTGGTACTTTCCTTTTGATTCTTTTTTGATTACTGTCACGTTATGGCAATAATCCATCATACTGTATAATATCTTGACTAGTCGGTGAAGGAAAAATCCTCCAAAAATCCTTGCTGCATTGACGACTCTAGGGGTCCAAAATTAACAACAGCAAAACTATATTAAAAAAATATGCGTTCAGATGAACTCATGTTGAACCCAACGCACACATCCAGGCACTCTTGAGACAGTTTATGGCGGAAGTGTTAATACTAGGTTAATAGGTTTTGAGTGATAATGCAGTATTTTGGTAGTACTAATAATGCAACTGGATACAAGACGTGTACTTACGTACTGCCCTTTATGCCGGCTGGCATGTAGGGCAGCAACAAAGGATCTCCACTTCAGTCTGTCCTGGGCCAGCGTCTTTAGAGATCCCCAGGTGTGATGCAGGGTCTTCAGCTCTCCCTCCACTGTCCTACGCCAGGTGTTCTTGGGTCGGCCTCTTTTGCGTTTGCCCTCTGGTGTCCAGTGAAGTGCAGTTTTGGCGATGTTGCCTGCGCTTCCATCGTGACTGACTACGCTGCAGACAAGACATGTAAAGTCCATATGCAATGTCCCATCCAAATAAACAAATAAAAGTAAAGTGTTATACTGTGAGAAGCTTTTTTTGGATTTGGAGTTTATAAACAGATTGGTGATATAGTCTTGCTGTTAATCGTGACTTTCATTTTCTGAATTCTTCATTCACTGTGAACAGTGACAAAAAAAAACAAAGATTCTCCATGAAATCACAGCTTCATGGTAAGTAATTAATAGAGTAATTGATAGAAGAACAAGAGTCATTTTGGGGGTGAAGTATGCCTTTCAAGTGGTCAAAACATCATCGTTAATTGTCTGGCAGAAACATCATATCTCCATATTTCTACTTGTGATCTTTTAGAAGGGCTATTTTCAGTATTTTTTAGGGGCGCTAGGCGCTAGCCCCTCCTATATACAGCTTTTCGTCACAACATGTGTCACATTTGCCATTGACAATGAAAGGAGAATTTACGTCATATGTGTCTGAACAAATCAGCTTTTTGTGGCAACACAAACATTAAATGCCATTGACAATGAAAGGATAATCTCCCTCCCGACAGCAAAGACATATTATTTCATTGCAAAACGCTCTCCCTTTCTTCCTTAACCCATTCTTACCGGGCACCCATTTTGGTGTTGACATCATGTTATGCTTTAGCTATTGAAAAATAGCAGATCTACAAGCTCATATCGCGCCACCGAGTGGCGCGATACGAGCTTGTAGGTCTGCTATTTTTTGAAAAATCGAAGAACGACTGACATTTTTAGAATCTGATCTCAGGTCAGAATGGGTTCGTCAGACCAGCGTGTGTCCAGTGGAAACCTTGTATGAATCTGATGGGTTAATGGGTTAATTCTACGTCTGTGGTCACAGCATTATGTTTTGTCCTCTCCAGGTCTAACCAGAGCCCAGTCAGAGGTAATCTCCCACCAGCCCACCATCACACCCACATCACCCACAACCACCACAACCACCACCACCACCACCACAGAGACGGTGGTACTGAGACGGCGCAGCTCTTCCTCCGGCTCCAGCTTGAAGGCAGGGAGCATGGGGAGCTTCCCCTCTACTGCCGACACCTCCAGGGTTACGTCCTCCGATATGAGCTCAGCACTCCAGCCTCCAAGCTCCCCTTACAGGTAGGAGTGAGCCCCCAAGCAGTGTCATATCCCCTTACAGGTACAGTAGGTAGGAGTGGTGTGATTATGAATCCCACCAACGTTATATAGTAGGTTAGACCCGCCTTAACATGGTTAACATGATTGGCTCCTGACCAGGTATAGTTTTACTGAGGTTAGGGTTAGGTACAATTTAGGCATTTAGCAGACGCTCTTAATCCAGAGCGATTTACATTAAGCAAGAACAAAAAGCATGGCAATACATCACATACATAAAAAGTAGTTATCATGAAACATGTGTAAGCTAATAACGTAACAGTGGAATATCTATATAACGAAACTATAACTATACATACTATACTATACACACACTTTATACTAAAAGTGCTATGACTACATAAAATACAATTCTAGTGCTGTCTACGTAACATGCTATAAAGTATAATGCTACCTAAGTCTACATAAAGTGCTATCTAAGGGCTAGGGCAAGTGCTACGGGCCATGATTTTGGTGTAGTTTTACTGAGGTTAGGGTTAGGTTTCGTTTGGTGTAGTTTTACTGAGGTTAGGGTTAGGTTTTGTTTGGTGTAGTTTTACTGAGGTTAGGGTTAGGTTTTGTTTGGTGTAGTTTTACTGAGGGTTAGGGTTAGGTTTTGTTTGGTGTAGTTTTACTGAGGTTAGGGTTAGGTTTTGTTTGGTGTAGTTTTACTGAGGGTTAGGGTTAGGTTTTGTTTGGTGTAGTTTTACTGAAGGTTAGGGTTAGGTTTCGTTTGGTGTAGTTTTACTGAGGTTAGGGTTAGGTTTTGTTTGGTGTAGTTTTACTGAGGTTAGGGTTAGGTTTTGTTTGGTGTAGTTTTACTGAGGGTTAGGGTTAGGTTTTGTTTGGTGTAGTTTTACTGAGGTTAGGGTTAGGTTTTGTTTGGTGTAGTTTTACTGAGGTTAGGGTTAGGTTTTGTTTGGTGTAGTTTTACTGAGGTTAGGGTTAGGTTTTGTTTGGTGTAGTTTTACTGAGGGTTAGGGTTAGGTTTTGTTTGGTGTAGTTTTACTGAGGTTAGGGTTAGGTTTTGTTTGGTGTAGTTTTACTGAGGTTAGGGTTAGGTTTTGTTTGGTGTAGTTTTACTGAGGTTAGGGTTAGGTTTTGTTTGGTGTAGTTTTACTGAGGTTAGGGTTAGGTTTTGTTTGGTGTAGTTTTACTGAGGTTAGGGTTAGGTTTTGTTTGGTGTAGTTTTACTGAGGGTTAGGGTTAGGTTTTGTTTGGTGTAGTTTTACTGAGGTTAGGGTTAGGTTTTGTTTGGTGTAGTTTTACTGAGGTTAGGGTTAGGTTTTGTTTGGTGTAGTTTTACTGAGGTTAGGGTTAGGTTTTGTTTGGTGTAGTTTTACTGAGGGTTAGGGTTAGGTTTTGTTTGGTGTAGTTTTACTGAGGTTAGGGTTAGGTTTTGTTTGGTGTAGTTTTACTGAGGGTTAGGGTTAGGTTTCGTTTGGTGTAGTTTTACTGAGGTTAGGTTTAGTGTTAGGTTTAGGTTGAGGCATTGTTGCAAAATGGGAACTGTCAACCACAGCGACTACTGGCCAATCACAGCGGGGCTTTCCTAGAACTGCAGTGGGATCCATAATAACACATAGGCGTGAGCCTCTAAGCGGTGTCATAACCCAGTCGTTCTCAACCCGTGAGTCGCGACCCCTCGGGGGGTCGCCAATTTATTTTGGGGGGTCCCCAAATTATTTTCAAAAAATAGAACAAATAAATCTTTTTTTTTGCAACTGAATGGCTGGAATATGGAAATGAAGAGTTTACATAGTAGGCCTACATTATACTACATGCATAAACTTTCCTTAACCCATTCTGACCGGGCACCCATTTTGGTGTTAGCATCATGTCATGCTTTAGCTATTGAAAAATAGCAGATCTACAAGCTCATATCGCGCCACCGAGTGGCGCGATACGAGCTTGTAGGTCTGGGTTAGGGTCTGCAGTTTGTATTGGGGGTGGGGAGGGGGGGCAGGGCGGGCGTCGCGAGACATGGCCAAAGCGTTTCCGGGGGTCCTCAGGCAAAAAGGCTGAGAACCCCTGTCATAACCCACCGACCCTATGCACATTTCACTGGGGGTCCACTGCCACATACAGGTAACTCTGTGGGTCCTTGACATGGAAACAGTTTGAGCAGCAGTGCACCGCTGATAACCTGTCCCATACCTGTACTTGGCAGGGTCTCGTGGATCGAGGACGGCGTGTGGCGGCCTCCGCCCAGGTCTCCGTCCTCCCTGGACCCCCACTCCCTGGAGAAGGACCCCCACTCCCTGGAGAAGGACCCCCACTCCCTGGAGAAGGACCCCCACTCCCTGGAGAAGGACCCCCACTCCCTGGAGATGGACTCGCTGTCCATCGGCAGCATGGACAGCCAGGACGAACCGGACACTCTGACATCTCTCACTCTGACGTCCGCACACGGCTTGGCCAGCAAGGTGAACAGTGGTGGAATGTAACCGAGTACATGTACTTAAGCACTGTACTTGAGTACAATTTTGAGGTGTTTTTGCACTTTACTTGAATATTTTCCAATTGCCAGTACTTTTGCTTCTTACTCCACTACATCTCAGAGGCAAATGTTCTACTTTTAGTACTCATTTATTGTAAACCTTTTAGTTACTTTGTAGATAACATACATTAAACAGAAGCATTTGGCTCATTGTGAGCTTGTAGATCTGCTATTTTCAAAAGGTTTGTATGCATTTGAAAACCCATTTGAAATGGGACATTCTGCATAATGAGTACTTTCAACTTTTGGTACTTTAAGTACAATGTGATACCAATACTTTTTAACTTCTTACTCAAGTAAACTTTGAATTCAGGACCTTTACTTTTAAAGGAGCATTTCTATATTAGCATTTCTATATGTCAGTATTGATACTGACTTTTAACTTAAAGCGGGAACCCCTTTTAGTGTTTTACCCCTTTTGGGGTTGTTGTCGCTATGTACAGTATATTGGCCGCATAACATTTTTGTAATTTCTTAATGAATATCTGAATTAGTATGAAGTATTGAAGTATTTAGAAGGCGTTTTTAGAATGGGAATAGTCCTAAAGGGGGTTTAAGTAAAACGTCTGTACTCTCCCCACCACTCGAAGGTGAAGAACCGCTTATCGGCCCTGGTGGGCCAGACGATAGGCGGCCTGGTGTGTCCCAACAAGAGGCTGGCCATGCGGGCGCAGGACCTGTGCGACCGGGGGGTCGGGGCGTTCGCCGAGGCCGTGAGGGGGTTCGTGGAGACCACGCTGAGGGGAGGCGTGGACCCCGGCGGGGTCCGAGGCCTGGAGTTCCTGCAGGAGGTGAGGCTGTCGCTCACGGCACTGAGGGACCCGCTGCTGGACTCTCCAGACGCTGCCGTCCAGACGCTGTTGGACGGCGCGCCACAAGAAGACTTTGGTGAGAGAGATGTCACTTCTTAGCACTTGGTGGCCATACGATACGATTCAATGGTTTAACCCATTCTGACCTGAGATCAGATTCATACGAGGTTTCCGCCGGACACACACTGGTCTGATGAACCCATTCTGACCCGAGATCAGATTCTAAAAATGTCAGTCGTTCTTTTATTTTTCCAAAAATAGCAGACCTACAAGCTCGTATCGCGCCACTCGGTGGCGCGATATGAGCTTGTAGATCTGCTATTTTTCAATGGCTAAAGCATAACATGATGCCAACACCAAAATGGGTGCCCGGTCAGAATGGGTTAAAAATCGATACAGTAACTATTTAGCAAAGAAATGTAATCTGTGTTTTTGAGGGGAAATTTATGAATATGGATATAAATAAGTAAACTGTGATTCTCTGGCAAGTACATAGACATTATATTTGAACCCATATAGACAAACCTGCACCTTGACATGAATACAGAGAATACACACATTTATCGATCAAGTGTAAAAGTAATCACACCACGCAAAGAGAGAGGGTGAGAGCGATACGAGCTCCCTTCTGTAACATCTTCAGCACTTTGGTGAAATGACAACAAAATACATTTTTTATATTTCTTAGGCATCCAGATAAATGATACATGTCGTTCCTCCTCTAGACTCCATGGTGGAGTTGGCCCTCCACAAGGTGGCGCTGAAGCCAGTCTCCACCCACCTATACTCCTCCCTGCAAGCGCCTCGAGAAGACGACGGAAGCCTGGATTCGCTCCGCAGGAACCAGCGTGTGCTGGAGGGCCGCACGCTGCAGGAGCTGGAAGGCTCGGCGGGGGCCGGGGTCCCCGACGGCCTGACCCTGGAGCGCATGCAGCAGAGGTGGAGCCACATGCACGACGCCTACTCCCCCAGCAAGAAGGTGGAGATATTGCTCAAGGTTTGCAAGAGCGTCTACAGGAGCATGAGCGCCAATGCAAGCCCAGGTATATTCCATATTATTTCTGTCTCGCTTTATGATTCTTCTGACGTCTTTGACTTGGCATGTGTTTGTCTTCCGTCACTGGCCCACTTGTTTTGTGTCAAGATCCTCTGCGTAAAACTCAGACGAAGATGTTTCCGAGTTCAAGACCAATGAACATTCCCTCTCCTCTGCTGTAGGAGCGGTGTTTGGAGCAGATGACTTCTTGCCCTGCTTGACGTGGACTCTGCTTCGCAGTGATGTGGTCACCTTACAGCTGGACACCGACTATATGATGGAGCTACTGGATCCCACACAGCTGCAAGGAGAGAGTGAGACAGACTCACACACACACACACACACACACACACACACACACACACACACACACACTACTCTCAGGACACTCATTCAAACACAATTACACTTTCTAGCATTCACATTTAAGCAATATTATACGAGAGTCATTAATGCACGCCTGCGGTGCCAAAAGGTATCGCAGAAGTGTAATTACTGACGATAAAGAACACCCTCGAGTGTAATATTGCAATTATACAACAGTTACCTTTAAATCTAAGAGAATCGCTGAACATTTTAAATTTTCCAATGACAGATGTAGTCACTACGACCACAAATGTCCCAAAAAACTAGCTAGCCTAGCCACCGAGTCTGCTGCGCTCTGAGAGAAAAGCACGGCTGAATTCTTTGTTTTGATTAGCCCCTCCTATATCGTGGTTTAAGCACGGCTAAAAAGCGGTTTCAACCAATCGGAATGCTTCCTCAAAACGACGTTGTTGCATAATTAGGCTAAGATCTGTTATTTTTGGCAAAGCGACACATTGCCTCTCTGAGTTACTCAGTGTGTTTCTGTTCCTCTTCTCCACAGAGGGCTACTACCTGACGTCGGTCTACGCCTCTCTGTACTACATCAGCAGCTTCCGGCCGCGGGTCGCCGCCCGCCAGCTCAGCTTCGAGGCCCAGAAGTCTCTCAACCAGTGGCACCGCAGGCGCACCCTGCACTGCAACAAGCCGCGCCGCAGCATGCACCGCCGCACCATCCGCAGGCACGGCACCGACAGAGGACGTCAGCGACAGCAGGACGGAGAGAGTGACCGGACCCAAGCGGGGCCCTCCTCCAGCGGTGCGGCTGACCCGCCCCAGCCGAGCGAGGGCGCCGGTAAGACCCTAGAGCCGGTGATGGAGGCGGTGGTACAGGATGACGACAACGGTGGTGATGTTCCGTCACTGCCGTCACCGCTGCAAAGGACAACGCCGGCCCAGAGCAGTGGCGGACGGCGGTCAGCGGTGAGGAGAAGAGACGAGGATAAGGGAGTGGGGGATGAAGTAGAAAGAGAGCCAGGAGGAGAAGGTGAAGGAGCGGAGGGGCAGAGCATGCACGCTCCTGTTCACAGGACTTACCACCACTGCGATGTTATGTGGACAACACATAAGCCGCCATAGCTTAGTGCAGTGGATCCCAAACTTTTTCATGTCAAGGACCCCTAAATGGACTGAATGGTGGGTGGTGATGCGTGGTGATCCACCTGAACTGAAGCCGCACCCACAGCTGTAGTTGTATGATAAAGGGGGAGGGGCTGATAGTGTGATGTCACTATATTACTGTTTATTTCATTGGCCCGTTTGACTGTCAAGGGTTCAGCCTCCAGGAAGAAACCCTAAATACAAAGTGAATACACCATTGCACATAAAAACGACTCCAGGGTGTCTAATGAAGTACTGTCACCTCATAGACACATGAAAAACTGGAAAAATACAAACATTGTGGCACTCCATCTTTACGGTATTGAAATTGACTTTAAAATCCTTAAATTGTCACTTCGCTGTCATCTGGGGCGCCCCAGAATCATGTGGGGGACCCCCCTTTTAAAGGTCTAAAAAAAAACTTTTTAGATGCATGCAGGGTGGAGGAGCACTGAATGGTTCCATTGATCCCAGTCTGAGCACTGGATGTGTCTGGTTGGATTTATTTGATAAAAACAAACAAATTGTACAGTAAATGTATACAATTCATTGTCTTATGATTATTATTTTTTTAACTTTAATTTCATATGTAATTATTTTTGTACAGTTGCTTTCAGGGATTCCTTTGAAGGTGTACCCGTCTACACCATTGGTTCCCAACCATTTTATACTGAAGTACCACCTCAGTGTACAGCTCAGTGGCCTTGTGGTTAGAGTGTCCGCCCCGAGACTGGGTGGTCGGGGGTTCAATCCCCGGCCGAGTCATACCAAAGACTCTAAAAATGGGACCCAGTGCCTCCCTGTTCGGCACTCAGCATCAAGGGTTGGATTGGGGGTAAGTCCCTGCGACATACTAGCATCATGTCCAGGGGGTGTACTTGTACATCACGCTACAGAAACAGGAGATGTTCCTGCCCTATGGGCCCCACGGCTCGGCAAGGCTACTTATATACCACCTCAGAAAATAGTACCACCATAACTGATGTTAAAATACAGGAGCTGTTTTTTGTTCCATTCCTAAGCCAATAATGCTGCTGCTCTGACAAAACTCTGTCAAATCACTAATCAGCACAACGGATGATATTTCTAATGTGATTAATCCTATTTCTAATAAATCTTCTATTGGCTAGGCGTGCTGTACGTCATGCTCATTTCAGCACGGCTGGAGAGCCTATTTCAACCAATTGCTTGGTCAGAAGAACTACCTGTAGTAATATAAATATTTGTCTTTTTGTCTCCTTTTTGGGCGACTCCTCTGTGTACCAGCGGAGGGGGCTCGGGTACCACTAGTGGTACTGGTACCAGTGGTTGGGAACCTCTGATCTAAACTATAGTGTTACTTACATGATGTTTATTTTTTATTTCTCTACAGTTATGTGTAGCAGCGAAGCCACCTCAATCCTCTCCTGAGGCAACAGGCTGTATTGAACATTTACCGTAAGAATAAAATTCCAATATCTGTCATCATTTTGCATTTGTTGCAGCGAACATGATCCAAACTGCTGTGTTTTATGACCTGCAGTGATATTTGTGTTTTCCATTTTGACCACTAGAGTGCAGCATTACGCCTTGTGAAAAGACACGTTTACTGTACTTTTACTGATACTGGTTTTGTGTGTGTGTGTGTGTGTGTGTGTGTGTGTGTGTGTGTGTGTGTGTGTGTGTGTGTGTGTGTGTGTGTGTGTGTGTGTGTGTGTGTGTGTGTGTGTGTGTGTGTGTGTGTGTGTGTGTGTGTGTGTGTGTGTGTGTGTGTGTGTGTGTGTGTGTGTGTGTGTGTGTGTGTGTGGCCTTTGCATTGCAATATGAATATGTTTACCTGTTTGGACTGTTAAATTAAGTGTTATGAAGTGGATTGTTGGTAATGGAGGCGATAGTGTTGATAGAACTGAGATATCTTTGTTTTTTTCTCGAATGTACTGTAAAATAACTAGTAGGCCATACAGTATGTATTTATATCACCTCAAGTAGACTTATAGTAGTATTTGGAACACAATCTTACAACATAGATAATAATCTCACATTTCACTCACATAAATGCATTGCCTTGCTGCCCGCACACACAAACGCATGCAAAGCCTTAATGAAAGTGCATATACATAGGCAACAACATACACATGTAAATACTTATAGATAGGGCCTCTTATGTAAATCTCTCTCACATGCACACACACACACACACACACACACACACACACACTAACACTCACCTTCTCATACTATGCATCTGTACATATGGAACCATCTCATTGCTGAATTCTAAATGACCAAGCCAATCAAATTTGCCTAATGAGACATCTGGCATTCTGCCTGCATGTGGATGTCAAGCCCAGAAACAGCTGGGCCTACACACACACACACACACACACACACACACACACACACACACACACACACACACACACACACACACACACACACACTACAGTAGCAGATCAGGGGATACGACTGAGGAAGGAATACAGTCTGAGATACACACACACACACACACACACACACACCTACCTTTTGGTGCCTTACACAGACCCACATACGATCACACACTTCTTTTACACATGTGATATATTATGCATACATTGGGTGTGCGTAGCACACTCAGGGCGGCCATAAATTAGATATATGGCCATGGTGGTGGCATGTGAGGGAGGGAGGGAGGAGAGGAGAGGAGAGGAGAGGAGAGGAGAGGAGAGGAGAGGAGAGGAGAGGAGAGGAGGAAAGAAGAGAGAGGGGGGGTGCACAGATGGCTATGGCCTGAGGCACAGTGCTGGGTACTGCTGCTAAACATATAGAGGCTGCACCACTGCATGCATGCGTGTGCGCCCTTTGCGCAGTACACACACCAACAGAGGCCACACTGCATCTACGTAAACAGTACATAAAAATACAAAATCCTGCACAGACACACACATGCATACAGTTATAGAAATGGAGCATCCTTCACATAGTGTGTGGAATAAATACATTTTATGATTCACTTCTGCTTTATTCTCATAAACAACTACGGATGCACCGAATATTCGGCCACCGAAACTATTGGGCCGAATAGTGGCAAAATAAATGCATATTTGGTATTCGGTTTGGTTGGTTTTCGAGCGGAAACAATACCGGTAGTCAAAGAACCTTTTGTATAAGCTACCGCTTTGTTGAGATGACGTGATCAAAACACGGCTTCAAGCGCGGTGCACACAAATTGTAGTTGGCTGTAGATAGCTCTACAACAAAGGTTTGGCTATGGTAAATGGTGCATTTATACAGCGCCTTCATCCAAGGCGCTTTACATAGGTTGTGCATTACATTCACCCATTCATACACAGCTGGTGGTGGAAACCATGCAAGGCAACAACCTGCACATCAGGAGCAATTTGGGGTTCAGTGTCTTACTCAAGGACACTTCAATGCTAACTCTGGGGGAGCCCGGGTTCGAACTGGCAACCTTGTGGTTACCATCAGACCACTCTACCCTTGATACCACCGCCGCCCCATGCTATCACAGCAATGGTACGCTATGACAGCAATGGTACAATAAATGGTAAAACATAATAGTAATCAGTTTCGGCTATTCGGTATTCGGCCAACTGTTTCTTATATTCGGTATTCAGTTTCGGCCAAGAATATCCCATTCGGTGCATCCCTGTAAACAACTGTATTCTTGTAACTCATGCATGTAGTTATGGTTATGTCTGAATGTGTGTGTGTGTGTGTGTTTCAGAGACAGTCAACATCTTGCCCTTGCAGAGATTATGGAAATGCTGATATCGTGCTAGCAGCACACAGTGAAAATGAGTGCTAAGGATCCACTCTTATAATCAGACCTAACCACTTAAACCCTCTATTCTTCATACTTGGTCAGCTCTTTTTTCATCTATCTACAAGGCGTGCCCCGTTGCTACGCGTTTTGAGCTTGTAAAATAGACTTTGGTTCAAGTGGTTAGATATACATAAATGCATGGCATTGGATAAACGATCCATTTGTAAATGTTTCTAGACGCCTTATCTTAGCTACGGTTTTTCGTGTCAGTCTTCAAATTCAAAATAGTAAAATTCAGAGACATAGAGGCTCTTACTGGTTCATTTACTGCATCATGTAAGAATGGATAATGAATCTTTTATTTATGAATAATGTGCAGTTAGGGAATAATTAATTAACACATTGAATTTTGCCCAGCTGATGGACTGAGAGTGTTTGATGTCTGTCATGATGGGAGATGTGACGGTAGCATAACTCCTCCCTTTTTATTTGTACTTTTTTAACTCTTTTGGTTTCTGTGCACGGTAAAATCCTGTGTATTAATTTATGCATTTGTAACTCGTCTCGGAGAGTGTACAAGTGTAACAAAACAGACCCACAATGGTTCACCATTCGTACTACGCTCACAGAGTTAGGAATGTATTGTGCATATAGGATCATCTTAAAGTATTCTTGTGTATGTGACAGTGTTATCTGTTTTGTCCCAGACTGACCTGGACAGTCCGTTGCCCTGCAGAGAGCGCGTGCGAGCGAGCGAGCGTGTGTGTGTGTGTGTGTGTGTGTGTGTGTGTGTGTGTGTGTGTGTGTGTGTGTGTGTGTGTGTGCATATGTGCGCATTCGCACACATGTGTGTCTTTTGCCTGGCCTTTCGTCAACGGTCACAGCCCAGCATCTTTCTCCTGTCAGTTGGGTTGTTATTGGTCTTTCTGCCAACGCTCATTCCCCTCCTTTTTTAGTTTTGTATCCCTCGATCGGCATGCTTTGATTGCACCCCCCTCCCTCCCTGCCAGTGTCTATTCCACCTCCCTCCCTCCCTGCCAGTGTCTATTCCACCCCCCTCCCTCCCTGCCAGTGTCTATTCCACCCCCCTCCCTCCCTGCCAGTGTCTATTCCACCCCCCTCCCTCCCTGCCAGTGTCTATTCCACCCCCCTCCCTCCCTGCCAGTGTCTATTCCACCCCCCTCCCTCCCTGCCAGTGTCTATTCCACCCCCCTCCCTCCCTGCCAGTGTCTATTCCACCCCCCTGTATGCCTCCTCCATGCCCCCCCCCCTTTCCTGCAGTCCTCCACTCCTTTCTCTTTCGCTTAACACCCCCTCCTCCCCCATGCCTCCCCCTCCCTCCTCTCCCCCCTCCCCCTTGTCTGAACTCTGACAGGTGTGTAATTGAATGATTAATGATCCCCAGAGTACCTCCCCCCCCCCCCCCCCTCTCTCTCTCTCTCACACACACACACACACACACACACACACACACACACACACACACACACACACACACACACACACACACACAGGCATTATCATGTTCGCGTCGCACACGTGTGTTCATTTTGCCTTTTAATATCCCCAAAGCTCAAATGTGTGAACTCAAAGCAGCAGGAGCAGTGAGGCACACTGTAGCCAGTGTACTGTAGCAGCCATGCAGCGACACGCTGCGCCCAGTGAAGTCTGACACCACACATATCTCTTCATACTGTACCATATGACTCGCACACTGTACCATGACAGTGCGCTGACTCACACGTCTCTTTGCGCTGTACCATGACAGTGCACATCTTTGCATATTGTACCGTGTATGTACAGTACCATGACTCTCTGATAACTCACATACTGTATAGCTTCATATTGTATCATGACAGTGCAATGACTATTAGGTATACCTCCCCCTTCATAATGTAATATTGACAGTGCAATGACTCAAATCATTTCTGATATATACTGTACGTGTGTGTGTTTGAGTCAGTGCTGGAAAATGTACTCAATTCAAGTAAAAGTTCAAAATCACAATGTACTTAAAGTACCAAAAGTAAAAACACTCATTGTGCAGAGTGTCTCATTTCAAGTTTCAAAATGTATAAACATCTTTTGAAAATAGCCAATCTACAAGCTTGTAGATTGGCTATTTTCAAATGACTAAAATGTACTGTATATACTGTAGGGCTGAAGTGGTTACTGTATGTTTTGTAATAATAATCAAAATCTACTAAGTAACTACAAATAAATGTAGTGGAGTAAAAGTACAATATTTGCCTCTGAGATGCAGTGGAGTGGAAGTAAAAGTACTGGAAATTATAAATACAAGTAAAGTACAAATACCTCAAAATTGTACTTACTGTAGTAAGTACAGTACTTGAGTAAATGTAGTTACTTAGTTAACTTAGTTACTAAGAAGCATATAAACACGAGTCACTCTTCCTCAGACGTAGGCCTACAGTAAATGCTCCCCGACTCACACACAAAGACATCCAAGCATGCACGCGCACATACATACACGCACACACGAGTGCACACGCACGTACACACACACACACACACACACTCATATAAACACATCATTTTATAGTACATTACTGAATGCAACACACAAAATGTATCTAAAAACACAACGATGGCACCGGGTGTGGATGGCACTGGATGCTACACCCTCCCTCGCCAATTCTCTTCTGAAGCTACTACGCATAGCACATATCTTATGCATTGTATATAATATAATGCATTCTCACTGTCTAATGAAGTGTGTGTTGGTGAGTGAGAGAGAGAGAGAATGGCCTGGCAGCAGGGCAGCAGAACCAACAGACACAATCCTAAACCTGACCTGTGTGAATGAATGCCCTCTCAGACTTCTCTGCTGCTTCATCCCCAGACTGTTGCCTTGTGTTGTTGAAGCTGTAAGCCACTGTTCAATGTGTTAAGGATCGCAATGTTCTATACTGGGCTGACAGACGGTGCACTTTGCATTCTTGTTCACTGCAGGCTCAGTTGCACACACAAGCAAACGGGTAGAATGTGCCTGCATGTGAGAATTAAAAATATATATGTTTTGTACAGAGTTTTAATTTAATGTGCTGAGCAGTAACATTGCTTACATTTCAGTTGATTTGGACGGGGGAAAAAAGCTTTTATTTTCTGTAAAATGCAGTTTGTTAAGGCTTAATTTTTTGTTTGGCGTGCCAGCGGGAACGTATTCAGGATTCATATACTGTTCTGTACAACTGCAATACGATGTACAGTTATCTTATACTAAAAACTAAAAAGCTATATTTGCCTTCACATGCCACTGCTCACGAACAGAATACACAGCTTATGGGTGCATTTTTATACTCTCAGATTTTTCCTGTGTAGTAGCTAATGGGAAGGCAGGAGAAGAGAGGGTGAGAAAAGGGTCCATCTTGACAGACAACGGGTGTGTGTGTGTGTGTGTGTGTGTGTGTGTGTGTGTGTGTGTGTGTGTGTGTGTGTGTGTGTGTGTGTGTGTGTGTGTGTGTGTGTGTGTGTGTGTGTGTGTGTGTGTGTGTGCGCGGACGGGCATTTTCAGGGGAACGAAAAGAGAGAAATGAAAAGTGGTGGGGCGCTTGGGTCAGGACCTGAGTTCCAGAGAGAACAACCATTTCCTGTTGACCTCTGGATGATCTCTGCCCCCTGACCCCTGCTGCTCCAGGCCCAGTGGGGGTGTAGTGTAGCGGGGCGGTGCGCGGTGCGGCGGGGTCGCTTGTGTTTTTGGGGTGCAGAGGGTGCAGATTTCAATGCGTAATGAGGGGAAGAGGTGGATGTTATGGATGTGACTCGTACACAAGGGGGTGAGAAAGGTTAGGATGGACGGAATGTTTGCAAGGGGTTTAGTTATTCTTGTGAGCTTATTTTATGGTTTTAAACCGTGGCATCTCAGTGTGCAATGTGTCCTCTCTCCCTTTCCAGAGATACGCTTTGAATGAATGAATGGAAAGAATAAGCGGAAGCAATTAATGTCATGAACTTTGGGCCTCAGATTAACCACATCAACCCTGGTGTCTCTACTGCAGTCAACCGTTCTCAATCCTATGCCTTTATGATTGGGAGTGAAAATATCTACAATATCTAGTTTTTCTATTTTATACAACAAAGTACATAGAGTTTAAGTGGTTTAAAGCTGACAAATAACAATCCTGTCACATATACTGGTGCAAGCTGCTTATACTCTATCCTGAAACTGACTAACTTATAGACTTATATACAATGAGGCACCACAAGTAGTGACACAGGTGGGGCTGCAATGGATATTCCCAGGGCCAGGGACGAAACTTAAGGGACCTCTTTATGACTTGTGAAAACAACTGGCCTATTATTGTCGTCGCACCCTCCTCCCCGGGCCCAGGAAGCTACTAGAGTTGAGCTACCATTCCTCTGAACAGCATCACCATAGCACTGAATTACACTGATCTCCTCTTTGCATTGCATGGCATAAGTTTATGTATTAGTTGTTAAGACATTAAGACCCGAGGCCAGCTCTGCAAAAACGGTTTTCTGGAAAAATGTTGCTAACTTGCTATATATCAGTGCTGTGCAAACTTTTTCTATGTCAAAGGACCAATACTTCTGTCATACAGTATGGAGCAACGGAAGTTTTATCATGAGTAAAATATAAAACTTCTGTTTCTTATACAGTCGCACAGATTTATCCTGATATAAATAGAAATCATCTAAACATATAGCTTGTTGCTTAGCAGAAAAATAAAATGTAATGATAATTTAAAAAATATATTTCGTGAACGGAAATATATTTTAATAAATAACTCGGGATGTGTAATTCCAGACTCTATATAGCATTCTGAGATTGTGGAATAGTTGTCTGGCTACGCGAGACTACGCGAGCGTGTCTTGAGTGTACAGGGTTTGATGTGGTCAGATCCACATATGGAATGTCAGCTCCATATATGGAGATCTAAGGGTGGCAGCGGGGGCAGTGTCTTGAGTGTACACTGTACAGGGTTTGATGAGGGCCCAGACGCCCAGATAGGGCCTGGCCTTAACCGTGTATATATATATATATATATATATATATATATATATATTCCAGGGAGCAACATAGAGTCCACCGTCTTCGCTTCCTAACCTTATTTAATTAACCATGGTTGCCCTGGGTCAACCGTCTAGAGTTTAAATGGTATTGTTGCGACCTGTGGTCGCAACAATACAATATTGGCCTACAACTATTCATTGTAAGTGTCTATAGCACTAAAACCTTTCTCTATTTGCAATGCAGTGCTTTCATGAGTTTACCTGGGCAGTTCTTCTTCCACTCATGACATCACAGCCTTAATTGTGTATATGTGACATGTGCAGATTTAACTAACCGTTCAAACACCAACACAACATATCATTGTTTTCACATTATGTGTCTTTCTAACATTCAAAATGATCTTCTGTCCTGCCTTTCAGAGAGGTGTGGAAAACGAAGTATATGTCCTGATTAAAATCTGAGCGTTTTTGGTCTGCATCTGGGTGTCAGCCCACGCCAGACTGATGGATGGAGACAGGATAGGATCACAGGAATCTGGGAGGAGAGGTGAGAGAGAAGTCCTTGAAAGGACTGGTGGAAAATATTTCTATTTCTCACTGGAAGTATAATGATCAGCGCTAGATCTATGATCCCGTTTCATGATAGCAGTCATTTTGTAGGAATTGTATTTGTTTGTTTTATCTCCTTTTTTTCCCATCACTTCCAATTGACTTGTTTTTTTCCTATATGGGTTCCCTCTCTCTCTCTCTCTCTCTCTCTCTCTCTCTCTCTCTCTCTCTCTCTCTCTCTCTCGGTTGGATAAAATTGGTATCCCAATCTGAAAATGTATTTTCTGTTTACTAAAGAATTGTAGAGACGGGAAGACCTGCACAAACACTAACAATGAGTCTTGTGAGCATAAATACAGTTATTTCACTTAACTAGAAATATGACTTGGATCCCCTTTAACTCTGAAGGATGAGAGAATGCAGGATATCTGAATAGAATCTGGAAGAATGGCCGCTGGCCAATTCAAATTCTGAATGACTTTCAGTTCTCTGACACTGATCTCCACTTGGCATCACTCTCCAGACAGGGAGAGAACACATGGCATCTGTTTTTAGATTAGGTACGGCAACAGATGAGGGATAATATTATGATGTATCTAGACAATATCAGCAGTTTTTTCAGCGGTATATGGAAATTACAAGATAAAAGAATGCAGGAGATCTGAAAACAATCTCTAGGCCAGCCAACTCACATTGGAATAAACATCTTGTGAGAGAAATGAAGCAGTGGTTATAAAGCAATGGTTCTCAACACTTTCTGGATCAGGGCCCACTTTGAAAATCTCTAAAGCATTCACGGCCCACTATTTTAATGATCAATGAATCGATTGTGCATGCTACGGCTTTGTTCGATGGAATTAACATATACTGTATGGAACTAACATACTGTAAGTTATCCTACAGGTTGAGAACCTGTGGGAACCTGATCCTTTATACCATAAAGGATCAAAGTTCTGGACTTTCGTAAAACTGCAATGCAAGGTGGCAGGGGGTGGCCTAATGGTAGAAATGTGATCTCTCTTGTCAACCAGGGTTTGAATCCGTGTAGGACAGTGGTTTTCAACCTTTTTCATATCAAGGCCCATTGTTTATTTGGCATTTGAGCAAAAAGGACCACCATTTGATGAGATTTAGCCTCTCAGACCCCAAACCGAGAATGTTTTGTCGTCATTGGATTAGATTTTGTCCACTTTTCCATGCTGTATTGATGTTGGTTGATCAAAATAACAATTCTTCTACATTCTCTAATTGTGTATAGACTTCTTGTAAATGAAGTGATGCAGATGTTTAACAATAATGTATCTCTTGAGAGGGTAAAATGAAACAAATGGACCTGTATGGTCCATTTGGTTTCATTTTACACTCTCAAGAGTTAAGATCTATAAGGGTCCATTTGGTTACCAACTCTCAGCACCACCTGGAACCCCCTCAAGGACCACTGGTTGAAAACCACTGGTATAGGAGTGCAAGTTATGGATTTCAGCTTTGAGGGCCGGAAGCAACATTTCCGGGAAATTCCCCCAAAATGTCAACCTGTTAGCACTTTAGTTGGGAATATACATAAGCAAAAGAAAAGGATGTTGCACAGATGTTGTCGTGACAATGCCAAGATGTGTGTATACAGCTAACTTTTACACTCTTTTCACGAGACACCAGCGTTCAACGCACACACAAACACAGTCAAACAGATGACGGCACCGACACCACAGTTGTAGAAAAAGTTTTAATGCTATAATCATAACATTATAGTCATCATTATTATATTTCCCATCATCGTTCAGGCTGACCCAGTATACTGTAGACCTGCAGGAGCACAATGTTTACACAAGTCCTTTGGCTGCAGCTCGATCCTCCTCACACACTGACAAAACCCTGAGTGTTTTATTTTACTCTGTTTGTGCACAGAGTAGACCCACAGGGTTAAATTTAACACTCATGGTTTTGTTTTGTTACAGTGCACTCCAACATCACACAAACATGTAGCCTACTACAAATGCTTAAAGAAGTTCCGAGGTGTGTGCGCGTGCGCGCGCGTATGTGTGTGTGTGTGTGTGTGTGAGATCAAGAGCCTGACCGTTATATCAGTTATTGTTTGAAATATGTAACCACTTTAAAACTTCCCATCCCTATATCTTGGGAATGTTATTCTTGGTGAAAATGTTCAAAAGTTTTCAAAAACGGCAGATCGGCTGTTGTTGAAAAAAGTTGAATAGGGCTTAACTGTTTAAATCAAATGTATTCTAGTTAAATATTCTCAAACAGAAACTTAAATGAAATCAAAGTTATTAATAAATATATCAGAAAACGTTGGTCTAGGTTTCTCCAGAATGGGGTACGGCATCTGACTCAGAATTCTGGCATTGGTCGGGCTCTACTGTGTGTGTGTGCGTGCGTGCGTGCGCGTGCATGTGTGTGTGCATATGCATGAGATCTCAAGGTCCATAGGTAAATGACACCCGTGGGTGTCTTAAGGAGGTCAGTGGTGAGACAGCGAGGCAGACTGGAGCTCATTCATAGTCTGAAGCTTCATGCTGCGGAGAAAACAACGACGCTACTATTCAACAAGCGCACGTGAAGCTGCATCCGCTTGGAGTGGCACGCATAAATACAAAAATAGATTAAAAAACAAAAGAAATTAAATACTGTGTATTTTGTGTGTGTGTGTGTGTGTTTCTTCGACAGCCACATGTGCAGGATCAGGAAGACGGGGGTAGCGTTGAGCCACAGGCATTGAGGAGGCGTGGTCAGGGGAGCGTCGCGGCAAAGGTCCCCTCCAATCGCATCCCTGGGCTGCAGAGTGAGGTCATTCGTTGGGGGCGGAGCTGGTATTGGTGGGTGTGGTCTTTTAACGAGTTGCAGCGAGGAAGACACAGCTGGATATTTTATATATAAATATTACAGTATTTGTTTTGCCTGTTCACCACCCCCTCCACCTCCCCCTTCGGTCTTTGACTGGATGTCGTCGCTGTCGGGTGGAACCCTTGCATGTCCAAAACAGTCACATTTCAGGATATGGAAAGAGAATAACCTGTGGTCCCAGTGGATCCAATGCGGTTGTGAGTTAGTCACAAGCTCTTGTTAATGCATTTCATTGTTTCAATATACGATATAAAACCATAACCACTTTCGCTTTCACAAGGCCTTGCGACGCGAGGCCTCGTGATCGGCTATTCTTGCTACTTTAGGGGATATAAGTTGGGGTGTAATTTACAGAAACAACCAAAAGAAACAAAACAAGTTGAAATACGAAGATACCAGCTTTTTGCCCGGCAGACAGCGACAATATGTTCCAGGTCAAGTCGTGAGAGGACCAATGTCCACCCATGTGCCTGTTTCTGTATGTCTGTTTGTCCGTCTGTGTGCGTGTGTGTGATGTGTAGTTTAAAGCATTGATCCTGCAGTGTTCACACCCATAGAATGAAATGGAAGGTTTTGGGAAAGAGAGGAAGCACTTCTACTGTGAAAAAGATATGGCTTAAAACCTACAGCTTCTGACTGTTAGTGTGCATGTTTGCGCGCGTGCGCAGGTGTGTGTGTGTGTGGTGAGGATGTGAGCAGCTACGTAGAGGTCAGTGTCTTTCAGGGAATGTAAACTTTCAAAGCACTGTGTCTTTTTTTTCTTCTAAACTGTGTGTCGTGTGCATCATAACATACAGTATATACAGTACAAGCACACAGAGATGCGCGGCACACACACACGCACGCACAGCCACGCGTGCACACATTCTTCAACGCATACAAATCCTCTCATACATAAGTATTCCCAGACGCACATATATTTTGCCTCCCTTCCCACTCTCACACACACACTCACACACACTCACACACACACACACACACACACACACACACACACACACACACACACACACACACACACACACACTCACACACACACACACACACTCTGCCAGCAGCTAATGTGCGTGGATGTCGAGTCCCTGTGCCAGGAGGCTTTCCGCGGGGTGCGTGTGGGGCGGGGCGTGGAGCAGCATGGCAGCGTGGGGGTGTGGGCCGGGGTACGGGTGCAGAGAAGGTCCCGGGTGGGGCGGGTAGCCAGGCTGGGACAGCAGGGCACCCGGGTAGTCACCTGGCAGAGACATGCCTTGTAGCCCTGGAGGACAGAGAGAGAGAGAGAGAGAGAGAGAGCATTTTAATAACATCTAATAATAGAAGGATAAATGTGATGAGTAAGGGATGATGTAATGTGAGGCTGGTCATTATTGGAAGCTAAACCGCAACAGCCTCGCTGTGCATGATCTCACTTACTTTGTTATACTGCTGCTTCTGAATGACATCAATACTTTGACAGGAACTATTGACTTTAAATGATTTTTCTTAGATTACACGCATCTGCTTTCAATAAAGAGAGAAAGAGCGGCAGTCTGCAGTTCAGAAATGTCTGACCCTAGAATACCTTGAGTGTCCAAACGCTGTGTAATTCATAACGTATCGTGAAGGCCACGTATAGGGAACGGGGGTTATGACGTACTGTACTGACTTTTCAGCTCAAGACCCAGAAGATAATGTTTTTCATGTTTGCCTGGAACCAAAACCAGCGAAAATAAGAGGGCACGACAACATGACACGATGCTGCTATTTTCACTATTTCTTAAACATTTGTGTATTTATATGTATTTATTTATGGGAATTATTCGATTTTCTGGTTTTATTTATGAAATATTGGGATTTATTTGTTAAAAAAAGGAAATGAAAAATAGGGGCATATTTACTCACGAGTCGCGACACCATAAAAATTGGTCCCTGAGCCACTGTTGGGGAAACAGTGCTGTACTGTATGCTGTCACACTTTGGTATGACCCGGCCAGGTATTGAACCCCCGACCTCCCAGTCTCAGGGCGGACACCCTAACCACAAGGCCACTGAGCTGGTAATAAAAGTAGCGTAGACTAAATAATAAAATAAAAGTAGCGTAGACTAATCATTAGAAGTGGCTCTTATTTTGAGGAGGAAGAGGAAGTCCGTTTTGGTTGTAACCAAGCTGCCATGACCAGCCACTATACATCGTAATTCTGTTCACAGCACTAGTAACCAAGTAATCACAAACCCAAGTGGATTAGCCAAAGTTCATATATATACATATATATACGATATGAAAACCATGCATCTGTCACTAAATACACGTTGGAATTATTACGTTCAACATGGAACCCCTGTGGCATTAGGTGAGTAACTCATTGTATCTGTGTTAAAGCCACTCAGTATAGGCTACGCTACGGCTGCAGAGTTCATGTGCAATCTCATATGCTGACTAAAATAACGTTGTGGTAGAGCCCCCGCCGTGCGCACCAAGCAACGTCTTCAGGTGCTCCTCTGAGAACTAGCCTGTTACGGACCATGGTCCTTCTGAGTATGTGTTATTGTTAAAGAAGTGATGAGCATATATAATGTATATAGTGGTGTACAGTACCTGCTGCTCTGAGCCCCAGGTGGGCCTGTCCGTCCAGGCTGTAGCCTGCTAGAGCTGCTCCCTCTGGACTGTAGGGACCACCTTGACCTGAAACACACAACACACACTCTGTCAGTCTGACTGACTGATAGCCCTCCAAGCAGAACCCAATGCTACTGAAGTTTCTGACATTTGTTAGACCCAGTGCATTGGGTCCTGTTGCATCAGTACCTTGCCACCTGGTACGCGGACATACATAAAACATAAACAACGTGGATAACGCCTGTCTGCGCTCTTTGACGACATTTTTTCGTGTGAGGGTTTCTGAATATGTGAAGTACCCATACATGCCGCTGCGAATATCTCCTGTGGCGCCGAAGCCGTTAAGTATTTTTAATCTTTGTTTGACCGATTTGGTCGCTTTGATTCTTCTCTTCCTTCCTTGTTTATTGGCACCTCATTGTACCGCCTATCTGGCTAGCTAGTGGTGCTATAGCTATGACAGAGCAGATCAGAGGCAGGGACGTAGCCGGCACAAGCCAACCGCACACCGGGAGGTGTCAAACAAAATACTTAAAAATACTTAACGGCTTCCGCGCCACAGGAGATATTCGCAGCGGAATGTATAGGTACTTAAAGTTCACGAATTCAGAATAACTTAAACTAAAAAAGGCCGTCAGACGCCGCAGATACGAGCTTAGAGAGAATATGTATGTGACTGACTGACTGACTGACTGACTGACTGACTGACTGACTGACTGACTCAACGAATGTGTGTCTGACCGATAAGTCAACTGCCACTGTGTGGCCATAGATGGTAGTTAGCGTGCGCCAGCTGGAACTTTAATTTTAAAAGTAGATTTTCAGCCAAACCGTTTCACATCGATAAAGTACATTCATTGACGGAGAACTCCGACAACGGCAGTCAATGGTTGGATTTTAATTGAGGAACACTCCGTCAAAGGAATCTGCTGATATTTACCTGAGCGATTAGACTGGTCAATCATAGGCTGAACTATTCTCCTCCTGGCATTGATGAACCTGCGAGAGAGAGAGAGAGAGAGAGAGAGAAATGTAGAAATATGAAAGACAGAAATATATAGTGGTTAATGGAGAGAAATACTCGCAGAGACACTGTTAACCTTTTCCTTTTTACGACCACTTAACCCTTTCAGAGGGCAAAGTAAATCAACATTAGGGTAGAACAGGTATTGATCGCACTGTGATAATTAATTGATCTGCATTGATTATTATGTCAGAGTGTGTGTGTGTGTGTGTATGTGTGTGCGTGCGTGCATGGATATACAGTATATATATATATATATATATATACTGTATATCCATGTATATATATCCATATATATACAGTGTGTGCGTGCACGTGTGCACAACTGCGCATGCTTCAATGCCCTCATTCATGGTTGTGGAGGAGCAGGAATGCTACATATTATATTTATTATGGGACATTGATTTGCTATTGTGTTTTATGAACATGGAACAACTGGGTTTTACGAGGCCGTTCAGAAACGAGTGCTTAGATGGACTTTGAAGAAAGGACATCAAAAACCGTTAAATACAGTAGACATACTGTGTAGAATTATTTCCTATATGGTGCTTGTCTGCTTGAATTAGTTTGAGGCACCCTTTCGCTGGTTATTTTATTTTATTTGTTTCCAAATTTGGGCAAGGTTTCAGCCCGATCCCCATTTAATTGAATTATAAGATAATTATTAAAACATAAAAACAAAATGTAGAACACAATATGGAAATATAATTGGTGGGATTAAGTTAGTCGACTGACAGTGTGCACAAAAACAGAGGTTTGTCACACAGACACACTGACAAGCCAGCTTTCTACAGAGCCATACCTTTAAAAAAAAAAGAAAAAGCTACATAAAAAATAATTGGACATTACTCTTTTTCACACTGCCCAACTGCAACGACACGCAGCTGACCTGGCAAATGACATGTCAACATGAAAGGTGGATGCCGTACATTTAAACAAGGAGGCTTAATTGATTATTGACACGCCGCGCGTCGGTATATTGATTCGAGGCGTATACTGACCAGTTGTTGACCTGTAAGATGGTCAGTCCGGTGTCCTGCGACAGCTGTTTCTTCTGCTCCTCCGAGGGATACGGGTGCTGTACACGGGCACACACACACACACAGAACAGTGTCACACACACAAATCCAAACACAAACCCAGAGCCTGGACGTTTCACACTCATAAGAAATGACAATGAAAATGGAATTCATCATTATCGCGTCTGATGTCTTCGGTGGGCCCATTCAAACGTGGGTATAAGAGCTTATAAATGAAGCGGATTGAGATTACAGTGAACTTAATAAAGGTAAAGGCCCCCTCCAGCTCCAATAAAGGATGAAATATCTTATGTGAAAGCAATGAGCATGTAGGGTTGAATACTGATGACTCTACATCTGAATTCATATTTCAACCCTCCTCCTCCTCTCACCATCTCCCCCCCCCCCCCCCCTCCCGGCCCATCCCTCCCCTTTGTCTCGTGTACAGTATAATTGGAGTGAAGCTTCGTTTGACCTGCCTCATTTAGTCGCTAATTATCAATCTAACCACCCCGCCAACCATCTCTCTCTCTCTCTCTCTAAACTCTCTATCTCTAATTCAATAGTGACCATATTCACATCATTGTTTAATCCCTCTTTTCCGTTTTCTTTTTTCACTATTAATTCAAATCTACATTTTGTGTTCCTTCTCTTTATGCTTCTGTTCTCTCGTTTAATGTAATTCTCTCTCGCACTAAATCCCCCTGTGCGCCTTTCAGTCATTTTTCATTCCTTCTCGGGCACAATCTTTGTTTTGTTTCAAACACTGCTTTGTGGTCTGCCTTCTTTATTAATCCTCAGAGTTAATCACTCGTTATCCAAATTCATTACCATCCAAACGTGGGAAACGCTAACATTTGAAGTGATAAAAACATGACAGTGAATGGCCTCCTCTGTGACTCAGCCAGCAACAACGGCGACCACAAAAGCCTCAGCATCCTAGCTGGGTTCAGTTCCCGGAATGGGTTGAATCATGTCAACCCCTCCTCTTCCCCCCTCACAGCCTTCTACTGTGTATATCACCGCTGTCGGATGGAAACCTTGCATGTCCAAAGCTAGGAAATATGAATGGATTCATTGAATTCCAATGGATTCGATGGTTAGTTATGGTCATTATTTAGACACAGGCTCTTGTTAATACTTTTGATTGGTTGCACATTTATAAAAACCCACAGACCGACTAAACTACTTTCAACTTGGTGTCCCTGTTTTGTGCATGTCATTATAGGTGAGAGGTTTTGACATTTTATTTATTCCCCCCCAAATCTACAAGCTCACAGCGTGTCCCATCACGACTACGCAGCTTGGCTATTTTCATAATACTTTGTCGTGTGACGTATAAAACACAACACGTATAAAAACGGGGCATATCGTTTGTGATGAGACGAGCGGCGGAGATACAAGGTTTCTGCACGACAGCGCCGACAATATCCAGGCCCCCCGTCTGAAGGAATCAATAACGCAGTCCTTCGACCAAATAAATGCCACCTGAGTGGTGCATGTGTGTGTGTATGTGATCTCTTACCGAGAGGTGCTGGAAGAGCCATGCTCTCATGACGTTGGTGGCTACCTTGGGGAAGATGCCTCGCTTCTTGTTGTTCCTCCTGTCCCTGTCTGACTCGTCGTCGTCTCCCGTGCTGGGAGACGCCACGCCTCCGTCCATGCCGTCACCTGCAGAAGGCACACACGCATGGTTTAAAGTTCTGCAGCCGTGCATGACCGATTTCAGTCGTTTGGATTCCATAGAAGCCAGCGTGTCTTCTGTGAAAGCATGCGCTGCGCACCGACAATAGCCAGATCGCTCTTGTAGATTGGTCATTAGTTATTTTAAGATGAAAGAGTATTTGAAGTGATCAAACTAGCAATAGAATACAAGTTTAGAAGCAGTTTAGCAGCACCTTCTAGAAGCATGAATGGTCTAAGAAATGTCAAGATTTCTTCGGCTGGTCGGCCTAAATATCATCATTACATTTGCAGTCTTGAGATTTAGTTTTGCTTTATTCCATACACAAGCCACATCAGAAATCAGGCATAACAAGCCTGATTTGTACTATTTCCAGAGTTATAAATGGCACAAAATACGGTATTTGTGAACTTGCCTTCCTAAAAGGTTGATGTAATTAGTATGGTAATGCAAGTGTATGTGTTTGTGCACGCAAATCAGGGAATCCTTGAAGTCTCCTCAGCTGTGAACTACTGCATTCCATATTCTCTCTGTACTGTATGTACAGATGTATTGTGTGTACTGACTGTATGGGAGATAAGAGAGAGTAGAGTAGAGTAACTGTGTGCGTGCGTGCGTCCGTGCGTGCGTGCTTGTATATGTGTACTGTACCTGTGTCACTGCAGTTGTCTCCTGTGCTGTGTGAAGGTAGGCCACAGGTGCCAGGGGTTCCCAGGGGAGTTGTGGCACACTCATCTGGTTCTCGTAACCATGCCGCATTCTGCACACAACAAGGGAGAGACAGAAAAACGAGGGTTTGGGGACAGCGAAGGTGATTGCAGTGGTGATGAACTGAAAGAAACAGGGCGAGAGTCGAAACAGGCGTGGCGTTCTAATTTATACTTCATACTTTTTAAATTTGGTTGAATGCCGAGAATAGACGTTCTACGGCGCATGACACCATCATGCATCACTATAGCGCACAAAAAGGTATATTTCAGTCCCAGTACTGCTAGTTCAGTCAGATAATTCACGAATAGATTCAACAGACATTTATTATCAAATGAGAATACAAGTGTGGATATAATATTTAATCTTGGCGTTCGGCTGCTACATATTTTGTCCCTGCTCGACACAATTAGACAACCATCATTAAACATTAAGAGCAGAGAGATAGATATGCAATAACAACCGCCCCATGGGGAACAGAACTAATAGCAGAGCCCACCGGTGGTGCTGGGGTGAACCCACCGCCACCCCAACACATAACAACAACCAGGAACGCATATGCAGAAGGAACGCAGGAAGAACACAGACTAATGGCTCGTACACAGTAGCCTACTGCACGATATTTGGGGCGTCCGGTCTTGGTCTCTTGTATCACGGCAAGATGCTTGCCGACCTGGTGATGGCTGACCGGGATGCTGGGTGGCATTTATCTTAACTGTCTCCCAGTTGGTTCCCATGGATGAACCTACCTGCTCGGACAGACTGGTGCAGGAGCCTGTGAAATCCTCCATGTCAGACTTTGACCCAGCATCGCGGTCATCCATCACCAGGTCGGTGGGCATCTTGCCCTTCAGGCAGGTGATGTAGCGATGGCAGAAGTTATCACACAGGTCGTGGACCTGCAAGGAGACCACAAATCAATACACAGCTTTTAGTATCCCAACCAGCAGTGATTGTACAGATTGAGAGGAAAACCTGAGCGAAAATATGGATAGTTAAAAAAAAAAAAAGAAAAGTCCACAACTATATATTTAAAAACACAAATTAAATTTGTAATATTTTTTTATATGCACAGTATCACCAGTATGATTCTTCTTCTTATTTTTTTTAATCATGTTTCTTTTTTGTTCTCAATATAGTAGCTGCCCGGCTGTGAAAGCTGTGAGCATTGTGTGTCGGTGGATCTCAAAGTTCCTGTAACTAATGTACCCCTGTTACAGTACTGTTACAGTACTGTTACAGTATGTTTCAGGTGATTACCCCCTTCACCAGAACAAAGCATTTCTCCTGATACTGACACATTTTGAATACATTTAAGATCAAACTCACTCAGGCCAGGTGACAAAACGAAGCAGCGAGCTAGCTGGCAACTTTTGTTTTTATTGTTGGGTGGCTTACATAATAGGATACGGCAATTGGTTGTGGCAGCTAACATATTTTTCAAACGTGTATTTTAATTTCCAGATTTTAACTGATTCCATGGATGTGGGATACATAATTGATCACAACCAATATCAGACAAGAATACTAGTGCCGGCCCCCCATTTGAGAATTGGTGGTACACACCTTCTCTAGTTCCAGCAGATGAAAGCGTAGCACCTGGATGGCCTGGATCATCTGTGGAGAGGAGGACACACACGTCATTACACAAGTCATCCTTCCTGCCGTCGGTTTGACTGTTTATTCTTTATCGTTAATGTGTGACAATGAGGCAACTCCATCGTACCAGGTTATCCAGCTCGGGATTGGAAGAAAATATTGGCTTCTCAGAACGAATCTGTAACACAAAAGAATGTCAATATAGTAATGTGTACAGTCATAGAATAGAATAGAATATGTCCCAAATTGGTACTTTTTACCACTTCCCCATTACATTATGGGGAGGTTAAAAAGCTTATGAGCTGTTAATGGTCGCTACTCCGTTATTGGCTGTTGGGAGTTGTCACTCACCTGCTTGGCGAATGAGGCAATGTCGTCGTTGAAGGAATCGGAGGAGCAGACATCACTGTAATTGGTCATGTTGGTCATGCCGGGGAGGTGGGAGGTGGCCGAGAGGGAGGCGGAGTCTCTAGGGGAGCAGGTGGCCAGCTCACACTTCTCAAAGACTAAGGCCAGCAGTGGGAACAGCGGGTGACTGCATGTACACACACACACACACACACACACACACACACACACACACACACACACACACACACACACACACACACGCACACGCACACGCACACGCACACGCACACGCACACGCACACACAAACACAATTAACATACTATTCATTAACATAATGTACACATAAAAAAACATTGGTGAATGTGTTAAAATCAATACACTTATTATGTACATAACTAGAGTTTATTTTAATTCACCAATCATATTAGACTTGTAGAGTAGCCCATATCTGCCAGTTTGTTACACATTGGTTTCACATTGGTTTCACATTTCACAATGAGAATTGCATACTAGCACAGATCAAAGTATGCAACATACAGATACTGTATACATTTACCCATATCACTACCCAGGTTGCTATAACCAACCTCGATAATCTATACTTTACATTTTATATTGTAAATGAAGTAATTGTATGCTAGTTATAGCCACATTTTTCTCTTCATGATTTGATTGTTTCAAATCAAATCACACATCAAATTGAAATAATTTGTTTGTTATATATGGTGAAACATGGTGTTTACACAAATGTAAACACGCACTCACTCACGCACTCACTCACTCACTCACTCACTCACGCACTCACTCACTCACTCACGCACTCACTCACTCACTCACTCACTCACTCACGCACTCACTCACTCACGCACTCACTCACTCACTCACTCACTCACTCACTCACTCACTCACTCACGCACTCACTCACTCACTCACTCACTCACTCACTCACGCACTCACTCACTCACTCACTCACTCACTCACTCACTCACTCACCCATAGATCTGGTCTCTGTGGTGTTTGAGGGAGTCCGGGACGACGTGGGCAGCGTGTCCGTAGTGTGGGGGAGGAAGTGACCTCACAGCATCTCCGTAGCCCGCCACCGCCATGCCCTCCGACCCTGGGTAGTGCACCAGCTCTTCATACTGGAAGACGAGGAGAGTCAGATGTAAATCCCATGTCTCTGTAGGGTCCTAATGACGGTAACTCTAGTGCTTGTTTCCTTTTCTTTAACCACTCTCAACCTGCCGTCCCCAATTTGGATTTGCATAGACAAGCACTTTCAAACATATGTAAAAATTTCCACAGAAATTATTTTAAAGAAATCAAGAAGTTTGAAACTATTTTAAAATGTGGGCAATTTTGAAAATGTTTTAAAGTGCTTGTCAATTTTTTTCCCTTCATTTTCCCCAGAATATAGAGTTTAAGTGGTTAAAGATTATTACTGCTTTGTTGATTTTTTACGAGAAGATCTAAGGGACCGGGGAGAGAGATTGTTGAAGAGAGGATATAGAGACGAGAGATGGCCTCCAATGCAAATCCCTTCGGAGACTTGAAGTGTATATAGTCATGTTGGCGATAGTCACCAACATAATCAGTTTTGTGTACACTGCAAAGCCCTGCAGGGTGTTAATTTATCTAGCCAATGATATCCCTCTCTATGTGCAGTGCATACAGTATGCTTTGCTGTGTGTGTGTGTGTGTGTGTGTGTGTGCGTGCGTGTGTGTGTGTGTGTGTGTGCGTGCGTGTGTGCGTGTGTGCGTGTGTGTGTGTGTGTGTGTGTGTGTGTGCAGTTTGTGCACGCACATTTGCATGCAAGTGTGCATATAGCTACAGTATAATGGAAATGTATTCATATGTCTGTTTCTCTGTGCTTATAAATCTATTATTGCATTGCATGCTGATGATGTAATCAATGGGAAAGGAAAGAAGAGCATGCAGCTATTGGCTATACTCTTCTCCAGAGAATGACACAACAACAGCTGACTGTGTGTGTGTGTGTGTGTGTGTGTGTGTGTGTGTGTGTGTGTGTGTGTGTGTGTGTGTGTGTGTGTGTGTGTGTGTGTGTGTGTGTGCGTGTGCGTGTGCGTGTGTGTGTGTGTGTATATGTGATATGTAATGTTCCCTCCTCCCTCCTAAACTCAGACTAGACAGAAAACCTTGACGCATGCCTTGTACACAACCCTCACTGGGGCCTTATCAGAGACTGCAAATGCACACAACTATAGAAAAAACGTGTAAGTACATGTGCACGCGCGCACACACACACACACACACACACACACACACACACACACACACACACACACACACACACACACACACACACACACACACACACACACACACACACACACACAGACACGACTTCATTAATAAACATAAGTCGAACTCTTGTTTCTCTTCCTCTATCATGTCTTTCTTCTCCCTCTGTCGTTCTCCATATCTCTCCTCATATTTCCATGGTTCTCAGCAGTATTGCTCTGTGCTTCCCCCACACAGCCTCTCTCCGAGGTGGCATTAGGCCTACCCATGTCAGCAGAAGTGCCTCTGTTTCTCTCTCTGGTGGATTAAAGTCGGTCCAATCAGAGTCCCATGTGGCCCCATGGATCACAGAAAGCACCTGCTCCGCGGTCTGGCCGGGACACCTTTTAGTTTTATGGAGGGCTATAGCTATTAACACAATCACCGCTATCAGATTGCGCGCCTCCCTTTACGCGCGGCCACTATCGGATTTCAGTGCGAATTTGTCGGCTGTGCGTCAAAAACACGGGATCAAAGTGCCGAAGTCAAGATGAGGAATTCCTCGAATTCCCCGTTCGGGACAGAGCTTCAGAGCTTTAGTTGTAACGTTTGTATTATTTTAACCGACATAAGCGTTACGATATCAAGGATGGTTGGTTAGCCTATTTTAACTTGGAATAAGGTGACCACGACACGAGAGCAGAGCGTTTAGCACGTAGGGCAGTCTGAGCATATTCATTGCAGCAGCAATTAAGACTACAAAGTTATAGGCCTAGTGAATTAAGATTAAAATCCATCGCTGCATTTAGGTCTAAGAGAGACAACGTTTTTTTTTTTTTTTTTTACATTAAATTTAGTTTATTTGGTGATGAATTAGACAAAATAATGGTTAAACCTGGAGCGAACATTGTAACAGCTGTAGTAAGGAACTATATTTACATCCGTGCTGGTCCGTTTGCAATAAAACGTCATGGTCCAACTCCCACATTCAAAACCTTTAAACATATAGGATATTTCACTAATTTCATTAAGTTACTGACACAAATTAACGCAAAATTGACGCAAATGTAAGCCTCTTAAGGTCTACTTTATTATTTAGAATAGGCTGTCTTCCACTCCTGGAATATAAGTAATGCTTAGGCTACATTTTAAATCGTCCCAATTTAACCCATATTATTTGTGGCAGTTTACTACATACATTGACCAGTCACCAAAGTCAAACTAAACGTTGACTTAGCTTAAATGTGCTATACTCATACAGGCTGCAGCATGTTTGTTGGCGTATTCGGCTTCATTACGCAAATACGTGCAATAGCTTGACCCACCCAGTCAGAGTAGCCCTATACTTATTGCTATGCTATTGTTTTCTAAATGCGTGCACGGGGCCGTTTATCTCTGTGGTGTTTCCATTTTTCAGCCACTTTATAGCATCACTCTCTCGGTACATTCATGTCCATCCACTGTCTCTCCACTGTAGCACAAAACCTGACCTACTTACCGACTTGGAGAGCTGCCTCTCTGCTCCTCTCCGAACCACACGCACGCGCACACACACACGCACACACACACACACACACACACACACACACACACACACACACAGGCCCTCGTGTGGCTGGACAATGTGCTGACTAACACTAAAAGCTGCAATTGATCCTCATTGTTTTTTAGGAGAAAAGGACGAACCCTTTCACCCGAGATGACTGCGTTATTATTTTTAGAGCGGGCTATGGGCTAGCTAAGACTGTATTGGGTTTGGGGCATGTGTTGTATTATTACAATCCGGTCGTCATATCGCCCGAACTTTTAATAGCATACATTTGAACTGCGCGATCCCGCTTCGAAAACACAGGCTAATTATATGGGCTATTCCTTTACCTGTTTTCGTGTAAGTTTTTCAAAACATCCTCAACCCGGCCCCCTCCCGTGCCATCCAGTCTACAACCCACCCAGACACCCAGCCGGGGGCAGAGGAAACGGAACGGGGAGATCATTCGACGGCCAATATTCAAGAAATATAGTCTATCCTAAAATAAAAACAAGATCGCGCGAAGAATTTGATAGCATGCAGGATATAGTGAGTGCGTGACTATATTATGCCATTCTACCATGAAATGATCTTCTGTGTAGTCCTCGTCTGCGTTGTTTATTTCTATGTACAGTATAGGCTATGTTCATCTCGTAAAAATGTAATGTAAGCTATGTGTGGTAGCTTACAGCAAACCTACCCTCTTATCCATGCAGCGACTCGACAGCCAATCCTAACCCCTGTGAGGATGTTCCGCTAGCTGGACGGTCCAGCTCTCTCTCTCTGTCTCTCTAACCTTCGTGTCCTGGGAATGAAAAACAAATAGGCTCTTTAATTAGCTGAAGAGGAGAAAACAGAACATCAGTGAAGCAGAACGGAACATAAACACTAGCCTGGATGTTTAGTCAAAGGACAGGAGAGAGGATCGAGACTATAAACGGTCAAGACCTCGCCTGATGTCATTTGGCTATATAGGATATTTATTTACACCTTCATTATTGAATCAATAGCATTGCATTGGTCATTATACGGGTGGAACGACTATAGGCTAAACTGTAATTCGATGAGCATATTTTCGAAGCCATTCATTTAGACTAAACAACAATATATTCGCCATAATTAAACTCATAGCCAAATCGCATGCTATTGCTGTGGAGCACATTACGGGGGAAATGTACAGATATAGGCTACCGGTATGCAAGACTCCGGTGAACGGTATTACAAATATATATATCCCACCGAAAGCGTTCAAACGTTTTGCCGTAGTCCTTTAACAGGCCATGGGATGCTGGTATATAGTCCTCTGGTCCAGCCCGTGCATGCGCCTCCTGGCTCGGCTTGCAGCTCGTAGGATGCTCGCTCGGTGTGGTGTGTGAGTGTGCGTGTCTATGTGTGTGTGTGTGTGTGTGTGTGTGTGTGTGTGTGTGTGGACTGGAGGATGCAGGGAGATATAGCGTCCTGTGTTCTTCTCCGTGTTGTGTTGCTCGCATGCATGCATGCAGTCCTCCACGGCAGCGAGTGAAGCGACAAGCTGGAGAGCGTCACGGCTGTGAATGAATGATGGTGATTTAAACCCCGGACAGAGCAGAGCAGGAGGAGGAGGAGGAGGAGGAGGAGAGGTATAGGGAGTGATGATGATGGTCGTTGGTAGTGTGCGGAGTTGTTTGGGGGGTCAAAACGCGCCGGGGTCTCTTCCCCCCCCCCCTCCCTCCTCCTCCCTCAGCTATCCTCCCCTCCTCCTCCCCCCCCCCCCCCCTTCTCCTTATCACACTCGCGCATTTCAAACGCCAAAGAAGACCCCCTCGATCGTTTTATCTCAATGGCACGCTCTCCGCTCCCACACAGCTAGTCTCTCTCTCTCTCTCTCTCTCTCTCTGTCTGTCTGTCTCTCTCTATCATCCTGTCTCCCCCCTCTCTCTCTCTCTCTCTCTCCCCCCAATTCCCTTCTTTCTCCCATCCTCAGCAGCAGCTGCGTGATTATCATCTCGGGATAGCTCGGCAGGGGAATCGTAATAATAACAACACAGCAACAACACAGGGGAGGACAACACTGTTTTATTTCCACCACAAACTTTTCACACCATCAATTGCGTCCTATAAAAATGCTCGTATATATATAATGACTCCCATGGCAGTGATGGCACAATGCAACTGGTAGCCATAAGGGTGTGAAAATGTGAGTATTATTATCTGTCCCCAATTGGAAACTGGCAGCAAATTAACTCACTCCCTTTTTTCTTCTTCTTTATTTTTTATTTTTTATTTACCTATTAACAATTTCAGATGACTGAAATAGCCTACTTTAGCACTGGCCTATAGGTCTATTTGTTTGGTCTCTTTTGTTACAACATGCTATATACAAGATCTTGTGGTTTTGTGGGTTTGGTGGGCCTAATTGTGATTTCATTTTATAACCTAGGCCACACTTAATTTGTTGTTCTCGAATATTGGCCCATAAATACGTTTTAAAGTGATCGATGACAATACACTTATTAGCTAATAGCTTTAAAATTGTTTTATTGTTTGTGTTGACATCTAATAGGCCGGCCTTTTGACTAGCGCAAATGGCAGCATTTTGCCTTTCCCGTTGTTTTCTTGTTGATTGTCCTTTATGGAGCGTGAAAAGAAAAACAAAGCCTTTCTCATGAGAAAGTTTTCTCTTCTCATCCCGACGTGAAAGGAAATAAAACTTTCACATTCTCGTGGCATATACCTAAACTCGTCGCCTCTGTGTTGTAAATTACGCCTAAGTAACATCATAATTATTCTAAACGCTTCTCTTCCCCCTCTCCCGCTGAGAGAGGCCAACAGGCGGTGGCACTTCAATCACCAGCGGCCTGGCAGGGAACAACAGGCCGGGCCATGCATCTCCGCGGGCGGCGTGGAGTTTGACCGTGGTGCCGCCCGTGAGAGCCTTCACGGCATCCATGCATGCCGTCTTTCAACTCCGCGGGGTGCACGTTTCCTATGGGGATGATCATAGCTGCGAACCCCCCGAAGAACACCCAGCTTAATGTATCTATACAAGTGTCAATGGGCTGGAAAAGACCCCTTTTCACTTTGTTAACAGGTTGAATGAGCTGGTTGTAATGAACATTTGCATCAACATGGCTAATATAATAGGATATTTTTGAGTTTTTTTCTTCCTTTTTGGAGGAATAGAACCTGCGCTTTATAGGCCCACAATATAGAGGGCCTATATTCATTGATAGAGCAACAAACTAAATTACAACAAGGACAAATGGCAAAAGTCAGAATTAAACTGCATGCATGCTTGCCAAATTGTGCACATATAAAAACATGTTTTGACAAATTGGCTATAATTATTCTGTATAATTTTTCCCACGTGTGACTATATTTGTGGGATTATGAGGCTCCAAAATATATAATAATAATAATAATAATAATTTAACAAAATTATAAATAAATTCCACTTAAATTCATTAAACAGAATTATAGGAAGAACATTATTGAAGAACTTAAACTTAAACAAAGTGTCATAAATTCCCACTCACAATACCATGGAGTAGAATTACATGTAAGCTGCATAGCTGGACATTTGATCAGTTTAGTCTTTTTAAGTGAGAGGTTTTGTGTATTAGGCCTACTAGGCTGCAGGTTGGAACACTGTGGGAGTTTCTCTATAGTGAGCCTCTCTTTTCTTGACTTTGGTTACTGCATGTCAAGGCTGTTACAGTGGTTTGTCACTATACCTATCAAATTATTTGTGTGTGTGTGTGTGTGTGTGTGTGTGTGTGTGTGTGTGTGTGTGTGTGCGTGCGCGCGCGTGTGTGCGTGTGCGTGTGTGTGCGCGTGCGTGCGTAGCACACAAAATCCTGAGAACACACTTTTGGTGTGCACAGAGAGATGAGAGTGCATGTCCATGTACAAAAATGCTAGTGATCAGGTTTACAATGGTGCAAGAATTGGTGTGTGTGTGTGTGTGTGTGTGTGTGTGCGTGCGTGCGTGCATGCGTGTGTGTGTGTGTGTGTGTGTGTGTGTGCGTGCGTGCGTGCGTGCGTGCGTGTGTGTATGTGTGTGTGTGCATGCGTGCGTGCGTGCCTGCCTGCCTGCGTGCGTGTGTGTTGTACTTGCTATAGTGTGCTTGCTTGTTTGCTGCCATGAGGGTCAATGTCAAGGTGCTGTTCAAAGTCAGCCATCAATGCAGGCACCGCCCAGGGCCAGAGAACGACCAATGTATGTGTGAATGTGTACATGCGTGTGTTTACTATTGGGTGTGACTCAATACCAATACTAAAAGTACTCATAGTATGTCATTAAAAAACATAGCAGATCGCAAAACATTGTGATCTTGTAGATGTGCTGTTTCTGAATATAGCTGAAATGTAGAATTTTACTTTGAATTAGTTTTACTTTACTGATGATAAGAAATCTGCAAAGTAAATTGTAAGTAAACTTTTTCAAATAAGTGAAAAACAACATATCTTTTTAATAAAAATGGAAATGCTGAAGTAAAGTAAATGTATCTAAAAGTTTTACTTACTAGTCCTTACCCGTTGTGAATGATGTTCAGCGTGTGTTCACGTTAACATGCCCCGTCCGAGTTGTTTTCCCCGTGTAGAACTGTTACGCGGAATTTCCCTGTGTGGGTCTGTTACGCGGAAAAGTGTGTCCCGGAAGCCATGCATTTCACTGGTGACCCGGAATAGGACAGACACACCGACAGACAGCGATCAGTGAATTTAGTAATGATACTCTAAGTACAGTACTTGAGGAAATGTGTAGCCTACCTATTGCTTTTACCACTGGTATTGTTCTGAAGTTAGGGAACGTCACTTACCATGCAGGTCCAAACTCCTAGTCCAAACTGCTCATCATGTATACCATTGCACTTTCCCTGAATCCACAAGGTATACTATGGCTGGTGGAAACAGAAATCCTGCGGCATAGGAAACAACCGGACAGGTTTTGTGAACTTCTCACAACATCGAGTTGACTTTGCCTTAGGGAGAGAGAGAGAGAGAGAGAGAGAGAGAGAGAGAGCCTAGTTGACTTTGGTGACTCCACCATTAAGCGAATATGGCCGCCGTGACCTCTGGGTGCCACACACAGCCGCCCCACAAACATTGGGGGGGAATAGAGTAGAAGGACAAGAGGGGAGAGAAAACCAGTGAAACTGAGGAATCGAGGGAAGGAAACGGAGAAGGGTGAAAAAGCGAGGGATGGAGGAAGGGAGGGGCAGAGTGCATTTTTACGAGCGTGTGCCTCTCCAGTTTCTGGGTCGTCTGGCCGCGTGGACATAAATTCTCCCCCCCCCCCCCCCTTCCCACCCTCCCCCCTCTCCTTCTTTCTCGCCTCCATCACCCGCCCATGCAGCGATTCCAAACCCTCGTCGGCCGTTTTCTCCGTGCAATGTTTGCAAACTTTCTCCATGTTGCTCTGTTTCTCCTTTATGCGGCCTTCATATGCCCGTTGCCCGACTTATACTTGTTTGTACCCAAACATAGCCGATCTACATGCTCATGCACTGCAGTACCAAACTATAAGGATGTGTCAGGTTTTACCAATCCCCTTCCTTTTTTGGGGCCTCATATTTATATCTGTTTGAACACCTCTGTGCGTCATCTGCCCTCGCTTCGTCACTCCACCCCAACTCCATGCCACCACCTTTCCCATCCACCTGCCTCTCTCTCTCTCTCTCTCTCTCTCTCTCTCTCTCTCTCTCTCTCTCTCTCTCTCTCTCTCTCTCTCTCTCTCTCTCTCTCTTTCTCACCCTCTCTCCCTCCCTCGTTGTTTATAGTAAGCACCTTCTTCTTATTTTCTTCTCCTCCTCTCTTCTCCTCTCCTCTCCTCCACCCCCCCCTCCCCCTTTCCCCCAAGTCCCCCCCTTATAGATGGAGATTAACTGGGGAGTGCAGCGCCATCCGTCCTCCTGACTGTTTGTTGTTAAGGAGATGGATGGAGGCTCCCTCTGCCAGCCCTGCGCAGCCACAATTACACCAGCCGCCATGATGGATGGAGGGAGGGGGGGGGGGAGTGGAGAAGGGAGGGGGGGAGGGGGGGTAGAGAGAGGGGCATCTATCACGCCCCTTAATCTACCTGTCACTGCATGGTCCGGAGGGGAGGAGAGAGGAGGAGGAGGAGGCGGGCGGGGGGGTGGGGGGGGGGGGGGGTCGGAGAGGGCCTGCCAGCCTGCTACACCCTGCCTGTTGGTTGGAGGTTTTTTGTTTTTATTTATTTTTCTTCCTCTGTTGTTGTTCCTTGTCTGTGCAGAACCAGGGGTCTGCACTGCATGCTGCCTACAGGGCAGTGGTGATTAAATGTCCTTATCACTTCAATTGATCGTCCTCAGCTTATTGTATTGCGCTGTACACACACACACACACACACACACACACACACACACACACACACACACACACACACACACACACACACACACACACACACACACACACACACACACACACACACACACACACACACACACACACACGTACATATACGTATGACATCAGGTGGTATGCCATGCATGCCACACGATGCACGTGTGTGTGTGTGTGTGTGTGTGCGCACACGTGCGTGCGTGTGTGCGAGCATGCTTGCATGCGTGAGAGATAGACTGTTTGAATGATATCAGTAGGTGGTGGTACTGTATGCCACCGCATTGCTGCGTATGCTCGTGCACACTAATATATGACGTACTGTATATAATGGGCCCATACTGTACGTTGCCTGAGACTGATGTGTTTTCCTGTCCTCACCTCAGTTGATAGCATATACACTTTGTAGAGTGTAGACATTACACCAGCACACACCTTGTACACTTAGATGTACGACGTGTAGACTATGCATGCATGCACACTCACAAACACATACATACGGACAGACACGTGCAAGTATACACACTTCAATGCACGTGCATTTATACATGTACCCATCTGCTCACACACACACACGTACACGATACGATAGCCATGCCAGCTGCCTTGTACAGTGCATGCATCAGAATCAACTTTATTGTCACATCACAGCTAGGTTTACAGCCGTAAAACAGAGGGTGAAATTGTTTTTTGTGCAAGCTCCATAACTTTTTGTTATTTCCATAATAGAAATGAAAGGGAGGGGTAGGGGGGGGGGGGGGGCAAGGGCGACGAGAGGGGCAGAGATCAATAAAAACAAACAGAATGTCTACATATATTTACACATATACCAGATATCTCCGGTATGCACGCATACGGTATACTCACACACACACACACACACACACACACACACACACACACACACACACACACACACACACACACACACACACACACACACACACACACACACACACACACACACATACACACCTTTACCTGTTGAATGCATCAACGTAATGCAGACCTGTATATGGACCGGTAGACCTGCATGCATTACCTGTAATGACGCTCCATTCTCCCTACAATGCTACAGAAATATTATGAGAACTAATCTCAGGTCTCCTGTCCTGTCCTCTACACCCACCCCCACCCACCATTACCCCCCACACCCCCCTCCACCCACACACCATCTCATCTGTCCAGAGGAGTGAGGGATGGCATGGAGGGATTAATACTCTTCCGCTGGCCCTGGGAATGATGGATGGACAGATGCAGGGAAGGTGGAGAACGGGAGGAGAGAGAGGGAGTAGGGGGAGAGAGAGAGAGAGAGAGAGAGAGAGAGGGGGGGGGGGGATTAAAGGAGAGAAGCCAAGTCGCAGTGTTCATAAATCCAAAGGGAGAGACCTGGTCTGCATCACATACTAATACGATCTGCTAGAAGTCCATGATTGGGAGAGGGAGAGAGGGGGAAGGGGGAGAAAAAAGAATAAAGAGAGGAGAGAGAGAGAAAAGAGAAAGAGAGAGATATGGGAGTACAGTAATAGAATTAGATGTAATCTAATCATGGCAATAAGATGCAAATGGATGAGTGTTAGCAGGGTGATTATGCAGAAGAAGAATAGCTTTGTTTGGATGAAGCTCTGAGGCGTCAGGCCAGGTCTTAAAGCCCAATTCATACTTGCACCACCACGTCGCTTGGTGAAAATAATAGATTTTCAACCGGAAAACATGCCACATTGTGAAAATATGCTCACTTTGACGAGCAATTCGGTCGAAAGACAAAGTGCAAATGGATCCATTCATTCTGGAATGGTACATGATAGCCTACTGACATGATATTGACCATGATACTGACAACGGTACTTACCATGATACTGACCATGATACTGACTATGATACTGACCATGATACTGACAACAGTACTTACTATGCTAACCATGATACTGACATGATAGTACTGACCAGGATACTGACATGATACTGACCATGATACAAGACCATGATAATGACCATGATACTGACATGATAGTATACTGACCATGATACTGACATGATACTGTAGAGAAAATTTGGCGACACAGCAGGCAGGACATACACATGCTGTGTCCCTGAATACAAGTTTTCTGGAGCATTACAAAGTCACTTTCACCTAGAAACCTTTTTATTATTCAGCTTACTGTGGAGACACATGCTGGAACTTTTTACTTTGAAATGTTTTGTAGTTTCTGAGTTATTTAACTTAAACGCCCAATGCATTCTCTATGGCAATAGCACAAACCTTGGCATGCTACTAGTCCTACATACTTAAACCTACCAACCCCATTCTAGCCTACTTAGGTTCATCTTACGATGGACATGTTTGCCTGAAAAGGAATCTTTGAAATGTGTCATAGTTTTAGAAATATAGTGCTTTCAAATTTGAGACATTTATAATGGGGCTCAATGGCAGCTCTATGGGACGTCAAAAAGTCACTTTCACCTAGAAACTCCATTCACACTTTTTATTATTCAGCTTACTGTGGAGACACATGCTGGAACTTTTTACTTTGAAATGTTTTGTAGTTTCTGAGTTATTTAACTTAAACGCCCAATGCATTTTCTATGGCAATAGCACAAACTTTGGCATGCTACTAGTCCTACATACTTAAACCTACCAACCCCATTCTAGCCTACGTAGGTTCATCCTACAGTGGACATGTTTGCCTGAAAAGGAATCTTTGAAATGTGTCATAGTTTTAGAAATAGGCCTATAGTGCTTTCAAATCCTCGTTTTTCATAATTTTTGACCATTGGCTATATAGCCCATCTCAGACGGCATACTATAGTATGCCGTTTTTCATAATTTTTGAGGATTTGAAAAAAGGCGAAAATCACTCGAGACAATGGACTATAGCCCATGGTCTCTGAGTGATATTTTTCTTTTTTAATCCTCGTTTTTCATAATTTTTGACCATGGGCTATAGCCCATCTCAGACGGCATACTATAGCACGCCGTTTTTCATCATTTTTGAGGATTTGAAAAAATTACGAAAATCACTCGAGACAATGGACTATAGCCCATGGTCTTGGAGTGATTTTCATGTTTTTTTCAAATCCTCGTTTTTCATCATTTTTGACCATGGGCTATAGCCCATCTCAGACGGCATACTATAGCATGCGGTTTTTCATCATTTTTGAGGATTTGAAAAAAGACGAAAAAAGTCAGAATGAGTTGAAATAGACTTATTGCACTTATTTTTACTCCTAACAATGGCCAATGTATACTACTAAAACAGTATCAGAAATGAACTCCACATGCCTCAATTAGTCAGTATGGAGGTATTACATGTGCAAATAGTTACACCCAGAAACAAAAAAGTTGTATTTTCATCATAGCCCATGGTGGCCATATTTGATGTGGCCATTGCGCCATTCGTGGCACTATGGCGGATGAGCACCTCGTTGATTGTGCATGTCTAGGGACCAATTGACTCAGTTCAAGTGAGAAATTGCCCCAACACCAAATTGCGAGAAGGTCTACAGGCAGGTACTGCCGTACTGGACTAAGTGTGTTAGAACACTGGCCACATGATCGGGAGATGGTGAGTTCAAATCACACCCAAGTCTTTATTTTTAAGACCGATTTCAGGAGAAGAAAATAAACAAAAAAGCAGTGTGAATTGTCTGTAACCAGTGTCTCAGTGTGTTAGAACGCTGCCACATGATCGGGACATGGTAAGTTCAAACCCCACCCAAGTCTTTACTTTCAAGACCGATTTCAGGAGAAGAAAATATAGAAAAAATAATTTTGAATTGTCTGTAACCAGTGGCTCAGTGTGTTAGAACGCTGCCACATGATCGGGACATGGTGAGTTCAAACCCCACACAAGTCTTTACTTTCAAGACCGATTTCAGGAGAAGAAAAGAAACAAAAAAGCAGTGTGAATTGTCTGTAACCAGTGGCTCAGTGTGTTAGAATGCTGCCACATGATCGGGACATGGTGAGTTCAAACCCCACCTAAGTTTTTACTTTCATCACTTTTGACCATGGGATATAGCCCATATCGTACGGCATACTATAGCACGCCGTTTTTCATTATTTTTGAGGATTTGAAAAAAATGAAAAATCTGATTTTTTTTTTATCCTCGTTTTTCATCGTTTGGACCATGGGCTATAGCCCATATCGTACGGCATACTATAGCACGCCGTTTTTCATCATTTTTGAGGATTTGAAAAAAAATGAAAAAAACGATGGGTTATAGCCCATCGTTTTTTGAATTTTTGGAGAAAAAAAGAATATCCTCGTTTTTCATAATTTTGGACCATGGGCTATAGCCCATATCGTACGGCATACTATAGCACGCCGTTTTTCATCATATGGATATGAAGAATCAACTGACTGAGAGAAAACGCTAATGTACTGCTGCTGAATTAGTTAGATTTTCCCTAGAAGCAGAATGTATCATATTTGAGTGACTTACTGTTGCAAACGATACAGAGACACCTCCCTGACAATAACGCAGAGACAGCTTGTTTATTTTTGGACCACAACGCTTATAGTAGACGATATTAAGATCACCCCATGTTATTCTCCATAGAGAAATTACTTCCGCGAACCAGGGGAATCGTCGGGATGAGCGAGTTACGTCAGGACTTCAGTGCTCTATAGCCCATATCGTACGGCATACTATAGCACGCCGTTTTTCATCATTTTTGAGGATTTGAAAAAAATGAAAAAATGGAAAAAAAAGGATGGGTTATAGCCCATCGTTTTTTGAATTTAAAAAGAAAATCCTCGTTTTTCATCATTTTGGACCATGGGCTATAGCCCATATCGTACGGCATACTATAGCACGCCGTTTTTCATCATTTTTGAGGATTTGAAAAAAATGAAAAAAAACGATGGGTTATAGCCCATCGTTTTTTGAATCTTTGAATTTTTTTGAATCTTCGTTTTTCATCATTTTGGACCATGGGCTATAGCCCATATCGTACGGCATACTATAGCACGCCGTTTTTCATCATTTTTGAGGATTTGAAAAAAATGAAAAAAATGAAAAAACGATGGGTTATAGCCCATCGTTTTTTGAATTTTTGAAAAAAGAATTATCCTCGTTTTTCATCATTTTGGACCATGGGCTATAGCCCATATCGTACGGCATACTATAGCACGCCGTTTTTCATCATTTTTGAGGATTTGAAAAAAAAAGAAAAAAACGATGGGTTATAGCCCATCGTTTTTTGAAATTTTGGAGAAAAAATAATCCTCGTTTTTCATCGTTTTTGACCATGGGATATAGCCCATATCGTACGGCATACTATAGCACGCCGTTTTTCATCATTTTTGAGGATTTGAAAAAAATTAAAAAATGAAAGAAACGATGGGTTATAGCCCATCGTTTTTTGAATTTTTGGGGAAAAAAAAATCTTCGTTTTTCATCATTTTTGACCATGGGCTATATTATAGCCCATATCGTACGGCATACTATAGCATGCCGTTTTTCATCATTTTTGAGGATTTGAAAAAAATTTAAAAATGAAAAAAACGATGGGTTATAGCCCATCGTTTTTTGAATATTTGAAAAAAAACAATTATCCTCGTTTTTCATCATTTTGGACCATGGGCTAGCCCATATCGTACGGCATACTATAGCACGCCGTTTTTCATCATTTTTGAGGATTTGAAAAAAATGAAAAAATGAAAAAAAAAACCGATGGGTTATAGCCCATCGTTTTTTGATTTTTTTAAGAAAAACAAAATCCTCGTTTTTCATCATTTTGGACCATGGGCTATAACCCATATCGTACGGCATACTATAGCACGCCGTTTTTCATCATTTTTGAGGATTTGAAAAAAATGAAAAAATGAAAAAGAACGATGGGTTATAGCCCATCGTTTTTTTCATTTTTGAAAAAGAAATTATCCTCGTTTTTCATCATTTTGGACCATGGGCTATAGCCCATATCGTACGGCATACTATAGCACGCCGTTTTTCAACATTTTTGAGGATTTGAAAAAAATGAAAAAATGAAAAAAAAACGATGGGTTACAGCCCATCGTCTTTTGAATCTTTGATTATTTTTTTTATCCTCGTTTTTCATCATTTTTGACCATGGGCTATAGCCCATATCGTACGGCATACTATAGCACGCCGTTTTTCAACATTTTTGAGGATTCGAAAAAAATGAAAAAAAAAACGGTGGGTTATAGCCCATCGTTTTTTGAATCTTTGAATATTTTTTTTATCCTCGTTTTTCATCATTTTTGACCATGGGCTATAGCCCATATCGTACGGCATACTATAGCACGCCGTTTTTCATCATTTTTGAGGATTTGAAAAAAATGAAAAAAAAGAAAAAAACGATGGGTTATAGCCCATCGTTTTTTTTAATTTTTGGAGAAAAAATAAAATCCTCGTTTTTCATCGTTTTTGACCATGGGATATAGCCCATATCGTACGGCATACTATAGCACGCCGTTTTTCATCATTTTTTTTTTTTTTTTTTTTTTTAAGATATTTTTTTGCGGCTTACGCCCTTATTGATTTTTTAAGGGATAGAAAGTAGGCTGACAGGAAACGGGAGAGAGATGGGGGGATGACATGCGGTAAAGGCCGTGTCGGGTCCGGGAGTCGAACCCGCGGCACACCGCGACTGGATCACCAGTCCGGTGCCCAGACCGTTACGCTACGGCCTGGGCCCATCATTTTTGAGGATTTGAAAAAAATTAAAAAAATTAAAAAAACGATGGGCCCATCGTTTTTTGAATTTTTGAAAAATAAAATTACCTCGTTTTTCATCATTTCTGAACATGGGCTATAGCCCATACTGTACGGCATACTATAGCACGCAGTTTTTCATCATTTTTGAGGATTTGAAAAAAATGAAAAAAACGATGGGTTATAGCCCATCGTTTTTTTCATTTTTGAAAAAAAGATTATCCTCGTTTTTCATCATTTTGGACCATGGGCTATAGCCCATATCGTACGGCACGCCGTTTTTCATCATTTTTGAGGATTTGAAAAAAATAAAAAAAACGATGGGTTATATCCCATCATTTTTTTAATCTTTGAAAGAAAACAAAATCCTTGTTTTTCATCATTTTGGACCATGGGCTATAGCCCATATCGTACGGCATACTATAGCACGCCGTTTTTCATCATTTTTGAGGATTTGAAAAAAATTAAAAAATGAAAGAAACGATGGGTTATAGCCCATCGTTTTTTGAATTTTTGGGGAAAAAAAAATCTTCGTTTTTCATCATTTTTGACCATGGGCTATATTATAGCCCATATCGTACGGCATACTATAGCATGCCGTTTTTCATCATTTTTGAGGATTTGAAAAAAATTTAAAAATGAAAAAAACGATGGGTTATAGCCCATCGTTTTTTGAATATTTGAAAAAAAACAATTATCCTCGTTTTTCATCATTTTGGACCATGGGCTAGCCCATATCGTACGGCATACTATAGCACGCCGTTTTTCATCATTTTTGAGGATTTGAAAAAAATGAAAAAATGAAAAAAAAAACCGATGGGTTATAGCCCATCGTTTTTTGATTTTTTTAAGAAAAAAAAAATCCTCGTTTTTCATCATTTTGGACCATGGGCTATAACCCATATCGTACGGCATACTATAGCACGCCGTTTTTCATCATTTTTGAGGATTTGAAAAAAATGAAAAAATGAAAAAGAACGATGGGTTATAGCCCATCGTTTTTTTCATTTTTGAAAAAGAAATTATCCTCGTTTTTCATCATTTTGGACCATGGGCTATAGCCCATATCGTACGGCATACTATAGCACGCCGTTTTTCAACATTTTTGAGGATTTGAAAAAAATCAAAAAATGAAAAAAAAAACGATGGGTTACAGCCCATCGTCTTTTGAATCTTTGATTATTTTTTTTATCCTCGTTTTTCATCATTTTTGACCATGGGCTATAGCCCATATCGTACGGCATACTATAGCACGCCGTTTTTCAACATTTTTGAGGATTCGAAAAAAATGAAAAAAAAGAAAAAAACGATGGGTTATAGCCCATCGTTTTTTTTAATTTTTGGAGAAAAAATAAAATCCTCGTTTTTCATCGTTTTTGACCATGGGATATAGCCCATATCGTACGGCATACTATAGCACGCCGTTTTTCATCATTTTTTTTTTTTTTTTTTTTTTTTAAGATATTTTTTTGCGGCTTACGCCCTTATTGATTTTTTAAGGGATAGAAAGTAGGCTGACAGGAAACGGGAGAGAGATGGGGGGATGACATGCGGTAAAGGCCGTGTCGGGTCCGGGAGTCGAACCCGCGGCACACCGCGACTGGATCACCAGTCCGGTGCCCAGACCGTTACGCTACGGCCTGGGCCCATCATTTTTGAGGATTTGAAAAAAATTAAAAAAATTAAAAAAACGATGGGCCCATCGTTTTTTGAATTTTTGAAAAATAAAATTACCTCGTTTTTCATCATTTCTGAACATGGGCTATAGCCCATACTGTACGGCATACTATAGCACGCAGTTTTTCATCATTTTTGAGGATTTGAAAAAAATGAAAAAAAACGATGGGTTATAGCCCATCGTTTTTTTCATTTTTGAAAAAAAGATTATCCTCGTTTTTCATCATTTTGGACCATGGGCTATAGCCCATATCGTACGGCACGCCGTTTTTCATCATTTTTGAGGATTTGAAAAAAATAAAAAAAACGATGGGTTATATCCCATCATTTTTTTAATCTTTGAAAGAAAACAAAATCCTTGTTTTTCATCATTTTGGACCATGGGCTATAGCCCATATCGTACGGCATACTATAGCACGCCGTTTTTCATCATTTTTGAGGATTTGAAAAAAATTAAAAAATGAAAGAAACGATGGGTTATAGCCCATCGTTTTTTGAATTTTTGGGGAAAAAAAAATCTTCGTTTTTCATCATTTTTGACCATGGGCTATATTATAGCCCATATCGTACGGCATACTATAGCATGCCGTTTTTCATCATTTTTGAGGATTTGAAAAAAATAAAAAAATAAAAAAAACGATGGGTTATAGCCCATCGTTTTTTGAATATTTGAAAAAAAACAATTATCCTCGTTTTTCATCATTTTGGACCATGGGCTAGCCCATATCGTACGGCATACTATAGCACGCCGTTTTTCATCATTTTTGAGGATTTGAAAAAAATGAAAAAATGAAAAAAAAAACCGATGGGTTATAGCCCATCGTTTTTTGATTTTTTGAAGAAAAAGAAAATCCTCGTTTTTCATCATTTTGGACCATGGGCTATAACCCATATCGTACGGCATACTATAGCACGCCGTTTTTCATCATTTTTGAGGATTTGAAAAAAATGAAAAAATGAAAAAGAACGATGGGTTATAGCCCATCGTTTTTTTCATTTTTGAAAAAGAAATTATCCTCGTTTTTCATCATTTTGGACCATGGGCTATAGCCCATATCGTACGGCATACTATAGCACGCCGTTTTTCAACATTTTTGAGGATTTGAAAAAAATGAAAAAATGAAAAAAAAAACGATGGGTTACAGCCCATCGTCTTTTGAATCTTTGATTATTTTTTTTATCCTCGTTTTTCATCATTTTTGACCATGGGCTATAGCCCATATCGTACGGCATACTATAGCACGCCGTTTTTCAACATTTTTGAGGATTCGAAAAAAATGAAAAAAAAAACGGTGGGTTATAGCCCATCGTTTTTTGAATCTTTGAATATTTTTTTTATCCTCGTTTTTCATCATTTTTGACCATGGGCTATAGCCCATATCGTACGGCATACTATAGCACGCCGTTTTTCATCATTTTTGAGGATTTGAAAAAAATGAAAAAAAAGAAAAAAACGATGGGTTATAGCCCATCGTTTTTTTTAATTTTTGGAGAAAAAATAAAATCCTCGTTTTTCATCGTTTTTGACCATGGGCTATAGCCCATATCGTACGGCATACTATAGCACGCAGTTTTTCATCATTTTTGAGGATTTGAAAAAAAGTGAAAAAATGAAAAAAACGATGGGTTATAGCCCATCGTTTTTTGAATCTTTGATATTTTTTTTTATCCTTGTTTTTCATAATTATGGACCATGGGCTATAGCCCATATCGTACGGCATACTATAGCACGCCGTTTTTCATCATTTTTGAGGATTTGGAAAAAATGAAAAAAATTATGGGTTATAGCCCATCGTGTTTTGAATTTTTGAATTATTTTTTTATCCTCGTTTTTCATCATTTTGGACCATGGGCTATCGCCCATATGGTACGGCATACTATAGCACGACGTTTTTCATCATTTTTGACGATTTGAAAAAAATAAAAAAACGAAAAAAACGATGGGTTATAGCCCATCATTTTTTTGAATTTTTTGGGGAAAGAAAATATCCTCGTTTTTCATCGTTTTTGACCATGGGATATAGCCCATATCGTACGGCATACTATAGCACGCCGTTTTTCATCTTTTTTTTTTTTTTTTTTTTTTTTTAAGATATTTTTTTGCGGCTTACGCCCTTATTGATTTTTTAAGGGATAGAAAGTAGGCTGACAGGAAACGGGAGAGAGATGGGGGGATGACATGCGGTAAAGGCCGTGTCGGGTCCGGGAGTCGAACCCGCGGCACACCGCGACTGGATCACCAGTCCGGTGCCCAGACCGTTACGCTACGGCCTGGGCCCATCATTTTTGAGGATTTGAAAAAAATTAAAAAAATTAAAAAAACGATGGGCCCATCGTTTTTTGAATTTTTGAAAAATAAAATTACCTCGTTTTTCATCATTTCTGAACATGGGCTATAGCCCATACTGTACGGCATACTATAGCACGCAGTTTTTCATCATTTTTGAGGATTTGAAAAAAATGAAAAAAAACGATGGGTTATAGCCCATCGTTTTTTTCATTTTTGAAAAAAAGATTATCCTCGTTTTTCATCATTTTGGACCATGGGCTATAGCCCATATCGTACGGCACGCCGTTTTTCATCATTTTTGAGGATTTGAAAAAAATAAAAAAAACGATGGGTTATATCCCATCATTTTTTTAATCTTTGAAAGAAAACAAAATCCTTGTTTTTCATCATTTTGGACCATGGGCTATAGCCCATATCGTACGGCATACTATAGCACGCCGTTTTTCATCATTTTTGAGGATTTGAAAAAATGAAAAAAACGATGGGTTATAGCCCATCGTTTTTTTAATTTTTGGAGATAAAAAAAATATCCTCGTTTTTCATCGTTTTTGACCATGGGCTATAGCCCATATCGTACGGCATACTATAGCACGCCGTTTTTCATCATTTTTGAGGATTTGAAAAAAATTAAAAAAATTAAAAAAACGATGGGTTATAGCCCATCTTTTTTTGAAAATTTGAAAAAACAATATCCTCGTTTTTCATCATTTTGGACCATGGGCTATAGCCCATATCGTACGGCATACTATAGCACGCCGTTTTTCATCATTTTTGAGGATTTGAAAAAAAAACAAAAAATTCTGAAAACGATGGGCTATAACCCATCGTTTTTTTTTCTTCCTTTTTTTCAAATCCTCAAAAATGTAGAAAAACGGCGTGCTATAGTATGCCGTACAGTATGGGCTATTGGACGAGCGTCTAAAAATGGGATAAAAACGTCAAAAAATACACGTCTAAAACACGTCTAAAAATAGACGTGTTTTAGACGTCTATTTTTAGACGTTTTTGAAAAAAATCTAAAAAATCTAAAAACGATGGGCTATAACCCATCGTTTTTTTTTTTTTTTAGATTTTTTTCAAATCTTCAAAAATGATGAAAAACGGCTTGCTATAGTATTCCGTACAGTATGAGCTATAGCCCATGGTCAAAAATGGGATAAAAAACGTCTAAAAATAGACGTCTAAAACACGTCTATTTTTAGACGTGTTTTAGACGTCTATTTTTAGATGTTTTTATCCCATTTTTAGACGCTCGTCTAATAGCCCATACTGTACGGCATACTATAGCACGCCGTTTTTCTACATTTTTGAGGATTTGAAAAAAATCTAAAAAATCTAAAAACGATGGGCTATAACCCATCTTTTTTTTTTTTTTCATCTTTTTTCAAATCCTCAAAAATGATGAAAAACGGCGTGCTATAGTATGCCGTAAAGTATGGGCTATTAGACGAGCGTCTAAAAATGGGAAAAAAACGTCAAAAAATACACGTCTAAAACACGTCTATTTTTAGACGTGTTTTAGACGTGTATTTTTTGACGTTTTTTATCCCATTTTTGACCATGGGCTATAGCCCATACTGTACGGAATACTATAGCAAGCTGTTTTTCATCATTTTTGAAGATTTGAAAAAAATCAAAACAATCTAAAAACGATGGGCTATAACCCATCTTTTATTTTTTTTTCATCTTTTTTCAAATCCTCAAAAATGATGAAAAACGGCGTGCTATAGTATGCCGTAAAGTATGGGCTATTAGACGAGCGTCTAAAAATGGGATAAAAACGTCAAAAAATACACGTCTAAAACACGTCTAAAAATAGACGTGTTTTAGACGTCTATTTTTAGACGTTTTTTATCCCATTTTTGCCGTACGCCCATATCGTACGGCATACTATAGCACGCCGTTTTTCATCATTTTTGCCATTGAGCCCCATTGTAAATTTGAAAGCACTATATTTCTAAAACTATGAAAGATTTCAAAGATTCCTTTTCAGGCAGACATGTCCACCATAAGATGAACCTAAGTAGGCTAGAATGGGGTTGCTAGGTGTAAGTATGTAGGACTAGTAGCATGCCAAAGTTTGTGCTATTGCCATAGAGAATGCATTGTGTTGCGGAGGATGAGAGGAATGCTCTCATCCTCCGCAACACCCATTCTAGTACACCGCTATACACCGCAAGGATATGGCCTATAGCCCATATCGTACGGCATACTATACTGTAGCACGCCGTTTTTCATCATTTTTGAGGATTTGAAAAAAATGAAAAAATAAAAAAAACGATGGGTTATAGCCCATCGTTTCTTTTCTTTTTTTTTATCCTCGTTTTTCATCATTTTGGACCATGGGCTATAGCCCATATCGTACGGCATACTATAGCACGCCGTTTTTCATCATTTTTGCCATTGAGCCCCATTGTAAATTTGAAAGCACTATATTTCTAAAACTATGAAACATTTAAAATATTCCTTTTCAGGCAAACATGTCCACCGTAAGATGAACCTAAGTAGGCTAGAATGGGGTTGCTAGGTGTAAGTATGTATAGGACTAGTAGCATGCCAAAGTTTGTGCTATTGCCATAGAGAATGCATTGGGGGTTTAAGTTAAATAACTCATAAACTACAAAACATAAAAATAAAAATAAGTTCCAGCATGTGTCTCCACAGTAAGCTGAATAATAAAAAGTGTGAATGGCGTTTCTAGGTGAAAGTGACTTTTGACGTGCCTATAGAGCTGCCATTGAGCCCCATGTTAAATGTCTCAAATTTGAAAGCACTATATTTCTAAAACTATGAAACATTTCAAAGATTCCTTTTCAGGCAAACATGTCCACCGTAAGCTGAACCTAAGTAGGCTAGAATGGGGTTGCTAGGTGTAAGTATGTAGGATTAGTAGCATGCCAAAGTTTGTGCTATTGCCATAGAGAATGCATTGGGCGTTTACGTTAAATAACTCATAAACTATAAAACATAAAAATAAAAAAAAGTTCCAGCATGTGTCTCCACAGTAAGCTGAATAATAAAAAGTGTGAATGGAGTTTCTAGGTGAAAGTGACTTTTGACGTGCCTATAGAGCTGCCATTGAGCCCCATGTTAAATGTCTCAAATTTGAAAGCACTATATTTCTAAAACTATGAAAGATTTCAAAGATTCCTTTTCAGGCAAACATGTCCACCATAAGATGAACCTAAGTAGGCTAGAATGGGGTTGCTAGGTGTAAGTATGTAGGACTAGTAGCATGCCAAAGTTTGTGCTATTGCCATAGAGAATGCATTGGGCGTTTACGTTAAATAACTCATAAACTATAAAACATAAAAATAAAAAAAAGTTCCAGCATGTGTCTCCACAGTAAGCTGAATAATAAAAAGTGTGAATGGAGTTTCTAGGTGAAAGTGACTTTTGACGTGCCTATAGAGCTGCCATTGAGCCCCATGTTAAATGTCTCAAATTTGAAAGCACTATATTTCTAAAACTATGAAACATTTCAAAGATTCCTTTCCACCGTAAGATGAACCTAAGTAGGCTAGAATGGGGTTGCTAGATGTAAGTATGTAGGACTAGTAGCATGCCAAAGTTTGTGCTATTGCCATAGAGAATGCATTGTGTTGCGGAGGATGAGAGGAATGCTCTCATCCTCCGCAACACCCATTCTAGTACACCGCTATACACCGCGAGGATATGGGCTATAGCCCATATCGTACGGCATACTATACTGTAGCACGCCGTTTTTCATCATTTTTGAGGATTTGAAAAAAATGAAAAAATGAAAAAAACGATGGGTTATAGCCCATCGTTTTTTTTTTTTTTTTATCCTCGTTTTTCATCATTTTGGACCATGGGCTATAGCCCATATCGTACGGCATACTATAGCACGCCGTTTTTCATCATTTTTGCCATTGAGCCCCATTGTAAATTTGAAAGCACTATATTTCTAAAACTATGAAACATTTAAAAGATTCCTTTTCAGGCAAACATGTCCACCGTAAGATGAACCTAAGTAGGCTAGAATGGGGTTGCTAGGTGTAAGTATGTATAGGACTAGTAGCATGCCAAAGTTTGTGCTATTGCCATAGAGAATGCATTGGGGGTTTAAGTTAAATAACTCATAAACTACAAAACATAAAAATAAAAAAAAGTTCCAGCATGTGTCTCCACAGTAAGCTGAATAATAAAAAGTGTGAATGGAGTTTCTAGGTGAAAGTGACTTTTGACGTGCCTATAGAGCTGCCATTGAGCCCCATGTTAAATGTCTCAAATTTGAAAGCACTATATTTCTAAAACTATGAAAGATTTCAAAGATTCCTTTTCAGGCAAACATGTCCACCATAAGATGAACCTAAGTAGGCTAGAATGGGGTTGCTAGGTGTAAGTATGTAGGACTAGTAGCATGCCAAAGTTTGTGCTATTGCCATAGAGAATGCATTGGGCGTTTACGTTAAATAACTCATAAACTATAAAACATAAAAATAAAAAAAAGTTCCAGCATGTGTCTCCACAGTAAGCTGAATAATAAAAAGTGTGAATGGAGTTTCTAGGTGAAAGTGACTTTTGACGTGCCTATAGAGCTGCCATTGAGCCCCATGTTAAATGTCTCAAATTTGAAAGCACTATATTTCTAAAACTATGAAAGATTTCAAAGATTCCTTTTCAGGCAAACATGTCCACCATAAGATGAACCTAAGTAGGCTAGAATGGGGTTGCTAGATGTAAGTATGTAGGACTAGTAGCATGCCAAAGTTTGTGCTATTGCCATAGAGAATGCATTGTGTTGCGGAGGATGAGAGGAATGCTCTCATCCTCCGCAACACCCATTCTAGTACACCGCTATACACCGCGAGGATATGGGCTATAGCCCATATCGTACGGCATACTATACTGTAGCACGCCGTTTTTCATCATTTTTGAGGATTTGAAAAAAATGAAAAAAACGATGGGTTATAGCCCATCGTTTTTTTAATTTTTGATTTTTTTTTTAATCCTCGTTTTTCATCATTTTGTACCATGGGCTATAGCCCATATCGTACGGCATACTATAGCACGCCGTTTTTCATCATTTTTGAGGATTTGAAAAAAATGAAAAAATGAAAAAAAAAAACGATGGGTTATAGCCCATCGTTTTTTTTAATTTTTGTTCTTTTTTTTTAATCCTCGTTTTTCATCATTTTGGACCATGGGCTATAGCCCATATCGTACGGCATACTATAGCACGCCGTTTTTCATCATTTTTGCCATTGAGCCCCATTGTAAATTTGAAAGCACTATATTTCTAAAACTATGAAACATTTCAAAGATTCCTTTCCACCGTAAGATGAACCTAAGTAGGCTAGAATGGGGTTGCTAGGTGTAAGTATGTAGGACTAGTAGCATGCCAAAGTTTGTGCTATTGCCATAGAGAATGCATTGGGCGTTTAAGTTAAACTAGAAAGCAGTTCCCTGCAGAAACTGCGTGGGCTCGCCAAAAGACGCAATGTATATAATGTACAGTAGAAAATGTATTAAAGCTGAAGGAAAAGTTAAAAAAAGAATGTATAAAAATTGGTAAAAAGAATAAGCATAAATAACTGCATAAAGCGGAATAAAGTATGTGGAAGTAGTACGATGCCCAAAAAGTGGCAGAATAAAGTAAGTAAAGTATTACTGTCTACTAATGATTTGTAATGTATGAATAATGCTTTACAATGTATTCTTGATGAATTAAGAAAAGGTAAAAAAGAAAATGAAAAAAAAGAGTCAATCCAATGGAGTATACATATAAAAGCATTCATGAGCTAAACAGAAATAGCATACTTTTACATGTAAAAAGAAGGTTCAAATAGCATATAGGCCTATCTTTAAAAGCATAAACACAATGATTATTGATAATGGTCTAAGATTTTTCTTTTTGCTAGGTGTAAGTATGTAGGCTTCTCTGTTGTTAGCAAAACATGCTAATGTTTCTCATCCTCCGCAACACCCATTCTCATACACCGCTATACTTTTAAGTATGTTGCCTTAGAGAGAACGTCATCATTTTGGACCATGGGCTATAGCCCATATCGTACGGCATACTATAGCACGCTGTTTTTCATCATTTTTGAGGATTTGAAAAAAACGATGGGTTATAGCCCATCGTTTTTTGAATTTTTGATTTTTTTTTTTATCCTTGTTTTTCATCATTTTGTACCATGGGCTATAGCCCATATCGTACGGCATACTATAGCATGCCGTTTTTCATCATTCCCCATTCTAGCCTACTTAGGTTCATCTTACGGTTTGAAATGTTTCATAGTTTTAGATACTAGTCCTTACCCGTTGTGAGATATTTGCCCCCCCCTGTGGCCGTGAAGGGTACTGCGCCTGGGTGCGTTTGTAATTGACTAATTAATTAATTAATAATCATTAATGTGTCAAATCGAAAAAAGGGCTTCGTTACGCCGTCCATATATGGTCAATGCCTGTGTGAAAAGTGGGAGTGATTGGAGCAGGCATTAATGAGTTACGGCAATGTTTCTGACAGACAGACACACACGGACACACAGACATTCGGTTAATTATAATATGATGATATGATATAGTGCTTTCAAATTTACAATGGGGCTCAATGGCAGACATTAGCACGTCAAAAATCACTTTCACCTAGAAACTCCATTCACACTTTTTATTATTCAGCTTACTGTGGAGACACATGCTGGAACGTTTTACTTTGAAATGTTTTATAGTTTCTGAGTTATTTAACTTAAACGCCCAATGCATTCTCTATGGCAATAGCACAAACTTTGGCATGCTACTAGTCTTACATACAAAATGATGAAAAACCAGGATAAAAAAAAAATCAAAAATTCAAAAAACGATGGGCTATAACACATCGTTTTTTTCATTTTTTTAAAATCCTCAAAAATGATGAAAAACGGCGTGCTATAGTATGCCATACGATATGGGCTATAGCCCATGGTCCAAAATGATGAAAAACGAGGATACCTTTTTTTTTTTTTTTTCAAAAAACGATGGGCTATAACCCATCGCTTTTTTCATTTCTTTATTTTTTTCAAATCCTCAAAAATGATGAAAACGACGTGCTATAGTATGCCGTACGGCTATAGCCCATGGTCCAAAATGATGAAAAACGAGGATATTTCTTTTTCCCAAAAATTAAAAAAACGTTTTTTTAATTTTTTTAATTTTTTCAAATCCTCAAAAATTATGAAAAGTGGCGTGTATGCCGTACGATATGGGCTATAGCCCATGGTCCAAAATGATGAAAAACGAGGATAATTTTTTTTTTCAAAAATTCAAAAAACGATGGGCTATAACCCATCGTTTTTTTCATATTTTTTTAAATCCTCAAAAGTGATGAAAAACGGCGTGCTATATTATGCCGTACGATATGGGCTAAAGCCCATGGTCAAAAATGATGAAAAACGAGGATATTATTTTTTTCAAAAATTCAAAAAACGATGGGCTATAACCCATCGTTTTTTTCATTTTTTCATTTTTTTCAAATCCTCAAAGCTAAGTGGCCCAGTGGATAAATCACAAGATATCTCTAGAGTTCCTTGTAGAATTGTGCTAGTTCAAACCCAACACACTCAGTAGGAAGGTGCTGGTTTTTGACCTGCCAATCATTCTGATTGACAGATTCCTTGGCCAATCAGATCGGTCCGCCTTCAGCCAATCCTAGGGCTCCTTACATTGTCTCCTCCAATCAAACCCGGACCACTTCCTTGTTTACAACTGGATCAAATACTCTGACCTGTTTTAGATTTATAGTGATTCTTCAACTTAATTTTCTTAATTTTCACAGTTTTGGACGTTTTATTAATATAATTGATCATTCTAGATCACTGCTAGATCCGTAACAATCTTTTCTTATGGGGTTAGGGTTAGGGTTAGGTTCAGGTTCAGGTTCAGGTTCCACGGGTTAATAAAGTGTAAATGTGGGGGTCCTTGACAAGAAAAGGTTTAGGAACCACTGTTTTAGAGGGACTATAGAATAGATAGATGTTGATAGTATTAAGTTAGTTACTTTGACAGTGTACAAATGGAACCGGTTTTCAGCAGGTCAAATGAGGTACAGAAAGCCGTATGACTCCCAGGCTGATCTCACTGGGGAAAAACTGTATGAGTTTATTTGTTTAAGAACTAACAATCAATTGAAATATATATATTCTGGATGTGACACTTACAAGCCGAATTAGCGCAGTTGTTAGAGCATTAGATGGAAGATCTAAAGGTCCCTGGTTCAATCCAGGCTTTCGGCAGTTGAAATGAGGTACAGAAAATCCTATGACTCTTAGGCTGATCTCACTGGGTGAAAAACTTTATGAGTTGTTTTGTTTAAGAAGTAACAAGTAACAGTCAATGTAAAAATAAATACTGGATGTGATACTTGCAAGCTGTAATAGCTCAGTTGGGAGAGCATTAGACTGTAGATCTCAAGGTTCCTGGTTCAAACCTGAGATTCGGCAGTTGAAATGAGGTACAGACAACCGTATGACTCTCAAACTGATCTCACTGGGGCATGAACTGTATGAGTTTATGTTTAAGAACTAACAATACATTGAAAAATACATTCTGGATGTGTCACTTACAAGCAAACAAACAAAAAAGCAGTGTGAATTGTCTGGAACCAGTGGCTCAGTGTGTCAGAACGCTGCCACATGATCGGGAGATGGTGGGTTCAAACCCGACTCATACTTTTATTTTCAAGACCGATTTCAGAAGAAGAAAACAAACAAAAAAGCTTTGTAGTAGTATCCAGCAGTTAGCTCAGTCTGATGAGAGGCTGACCTTGGGAGCCACAGGTAAAGGGTTCAATTCCCACATTAGTCATAACTGTGACACTTTGCTTTGCACACTGATTTCTAGAAGGACAACTTTAAAGCAGCCCAGAAATTCACCATGATTGTGTGCCTCAGTGGCCCAGCGGATAAGTCAAATGATATCCGTAGTATACCTAGTAGAAGTGTGCCGGTTCTAACCCAACTCATATCTTTACCTTCAAGACCGATTTCAGAAGAAGAAAACAAACAAAAAAGCTGTGTAGTAGTATCCAGCAGTTAGCTCAGACTGATGAGAGGCTGTCCTTGGGAGCCACAGGTCCAGGGTTCAAATCCCACATTAGTCATAACTGTGACACTTTGCTTTGCACACTGATTTCCAGAAGGACAACTTTAAAGCAGCCCAGAAATTCACCATGATTGTGTGCCTCAGTGGCCCAGCGGATAAGTCAAATGATATCCGTAGTATACCTAGTAGAAGTGTGCCGGTTCGAACCGGACTCATGTCTTTAGTTTCAAGACCGATTTCAGAAGAAGAAAACAAACAAAAAAGCTGTGTAGTAGTATCCAGCTGTTAGCACAGTCTGATGAGAGGCTGTCCTTGGGATCCACAGGTCCATTGTTCAAATCCCACATTAGTCATAACTGTGACACTTTGCTTTGCACACTGATTTCCAGAAGGACAACTTTAAAGCCGCCCAGAAATTCACCATGATTGTGTGCCTCAGTGGCCCAGGGGATAAGTCAAATGATATCCGTAGTATACCTAGTAGAAGTGTGCCGGTTCAAACCCGACATACTCCTAGTAGGCGGTGATGGTTCAAATCACTGACACCTAGAGTAGGAGTGGCCCAGTGGATAAATCAGATGATATCCATAGAATACCTAGTACAAGGTGTGGGGTTCAGGTAGGAGGAGAGTATACTGGGCAGGTAGGAGGAGATTAGTGGGGTCAGGTAGGAGGAGAGTAGGCTGAGTTCAGTCAGTAGGAAAGGGGAGGGGCCAGGTAGGGGTAGAGTAGGAAGGGGAGGGGCCAGGCAGGGGGAGAGTAGGAAGGCCAGTTGCCAGGCAGGGGGACAGTAGGAAGGGGAGGGGCCAAGCAGGGGTACAGTAGGAAGGGGAGGGGCCAAGCAGGGGGAGAGTAGGAAGGGGAGGGGCCAGGCAGGGGGAGAGTAGGATAGGCAGTGGGAGAGTAGGATGGGGAGGGGCCAGGGAGAGAGTATGAAGGGGAGGGGCCAGACAGGGAGAGAGTAGGAAGGGGAGGGGCCAGACAGGGAGAGAGTAGGATGGGCAGGGGGAGAGTAGGAAGGGGAGGGGACAGGCAGGGAGAGAGTAGAAGGGGAGGGGCCAGGCAGGGAGAGAGTAGGAAGGGGAGGGGCCAGGCAGGGAGAGAGTAGGAAGGGGAGGGGCCAGGCAGGGGGAGAGTAGGAAGGGGAGGGGCCAGGCAGGGGGAGAGTAGGGGGGTGCCAGGAAAGGGCAGGGGCCTGGCCCAATTTTTTAAATTAAATTTGGACCATATCGTACGGCATACTATATATTGAATTTTTGAATTTTTTTTTTAATCCTCGTTTTTCATCATATTGGACCATGGGCTATAGCCCATATCGTACGGCATACTATAGCACGCCGTTTTTCATCATTTTTGAGGATTTGAAAAAAAGAATTAAATTTAAAAAACGATGGGTTATAGCCCATCGTTTTTTGAATTTTTGAAAAAAAAAATTAATCCTCATTTTTCATCATATTGGACCATGGGCTATAGCCCATATCGTACGGCATACTATAGCACGCCGTTTTTCATAATTTTTGAGGATTTGAAAAAATAAAAAAATAAAAAAACGATGGGTTATAACCCATCGTTGTTCGATTTTTTTTTAAACCTCGTTTTTCATCATTTTGGACCATATCGTACGGCATAGCACGCCGTTTTTCATCATTTTTGCCATTGAGCCCCATTGTAAATTTGAAAGCACTATATTTCTAAAACTATGAAACATTTCAAAGATTCCTTTTCAGGCAAACATGTCCACCGTAAGATGAACCTAAGTAGGTTAGAATGGGGTTGCTAGGTGTAAGTATGTAGGACTAGTAGCATGCCAAATTTTGTGCTATTGCCATAGAGAATGCATTGGGCGTTTAAGTTAAATAACTCATAAACCACAAAACATAAAAATAAAAAAAAGTTCCAGCATGTGTCTCCACAGTAAGCTGAATAATAAAAAGTGTGAATGGAGTTTCTAGGTGAAAGTGACTTTTGACGTGCCTATAGAGCTGCCATTGAGCCCATGTTAAATGTCTCAAATTTGAAAGCACTATATTTCTAAAACTTTGAAACATTTCAAAGATTCCTTTTCAGGCAAACATGTCCACCGTAAGATGAACTTAAGTAGGCTAGAATGGGGTTGCTAGGTGTAAGTATGTAGGACTAGTAGCATGCCAAATTTTGTGCTATTGCCATAGAGAATGCATTGGGCGTTTAAGTTAAATAACTCATAAACTACAAAACCTAAAAATAAAAAATAGTTCCAGCATGTGTCTCCACAGTAACCTGAATAATAAAAAGTGTGAATGGAGTTTCTAGGTGAAAGTGACTTTTGACGTGCCTATAGAGCTGCCATTGAGCCCCATGTTAAATGTCTCAAATTTGAAAGCACTATATTCCTAAAACTATGAAACATTTCAAAGATTCCTTTTCAGGCAAACATGTCCACCGTAAGATGAACCTAAATAGGCTAGAATGGGGTTGCTAGGTGTAAGTATGTAGGACTAGTAGCATGCCAAATTTTGTGCTATTGCCATAGAGAATGCATTGGGCGTTTAAGTTAAATAACTCATAAACTACAAAACCTAAAAATAAAAAAAAGTTCCAGCATGTGTCTCCACAGTAAGCTGAATAATAAAAAGTGTGAATGGAGTTTCTAGGTGAAAGTGACTTTTGACGTGCCTATAGAGCTGCCATTGAGCCCCATGTTAAATGTCTCAAATTTGAAAGCACTATATTCCTAAAACTATGAAACATTTCAAAGATTCCTTTTCAGGCAAACATGTCCACCGTAAGATGAACCTAAGTAGGCTAGAATGGGGTTGCTAGGTGTAAGTATGTAGGACTAGTAGCATGCCAACTTTTGTGCTATTGCCATAGAGAATGCATTGGGCGTTTAAGTTAAATAACTCATAAACTACAAAACATAAAAATAAAAAAAAGTTCCAGCATGCGTCTCCACAGTAAGCTGAATAATAAAAAGTGTGAATGGAGTTTCTAGGTGAAAGTGACTTTTGACGTGCCTATAGAGCTGCCATTGAGCCCCATGTTAAATGTCTCAAATTTGAAAGCACTATATTTCTAAAACTATGAAACATTTCAAAGATTCCTTTTCAGGCAAACATGTCCACCGTAAGATGAACCTAAGTAGGCTAGAGTGGGGTTGCTAGGTGTAAGTATGTAGGACTAGTAGCATGCCAAATTTTGTGCTATTGCCATAGAGCAGGGTTCCCCAATAGGCGGCCCGCGGGCCATTTGCGGCCCACAGAGCGCCCCCTTGTGGCCCATGAAAGAATTAAAAAAAAAAAAAGAAAAAAAAAAAGGGTTTTTTTTGTTTTTTTTAAGGGTCCCAGATATAAATGGCATTAAATGGGGGTCAGTAGCCTATGCATGTCAAACTGGGCATCCTTTTCAAATGGTGTCTTGCCCTGAAAATGAATTTTCAGGGCAAGACCTCGACCTCGCGCGTGCAGACTCGGCCCCCAGCCTGGTACGCTAGTCAAAATATGGCCCTTGAGGAAAATTTATTGGGGAACCCTGCCATAGAGAATGCATTGGGCGTTTAAGTTAAATAACTCATAAACTACAAAACATAAAAATAAAAAAAAGTTCCAGCATGTGTCTCCACAGTAAGCTGAATAATAAAAAGTGTGAATGGAGTTTCTAGGTGAAAGTGACTTTTGACGTGCCTATAGAGCTGCCATTGAGCCCATGTTAAATGTCTCAAATTTGAAAGCACTATATTTCTAAAACTATGAAACATTTCAAAGATTCCTTTTCAGGCAAACATGTCCACCGTAAGATGAACTTAAGTAGGCTAGAATGGGGTTGCTAGGTGTAAGTATGTAGGACTAGTAGCATGCCAAATTTTGTGCTATTGCCATAGAGAATGCATTGGGCGTTTAAGTTAAATAACTCATAAACTACAAAACCTAAAAATAAAAAAAAGTTCCAGCATGTGTCTCCACAGTAACCTGAATAATAAAAAGTGTGAATGGAGTTTCTAGGTGAAAGTGACTTTTGACGTGCCTATAGAGCTGCCATTGAGCCCCATGTTAAATGTCTCAAATTTGAAAGCACTATATTCCTAAAACTATGAAACATTTCAAAGATTCCTTTTCAGGCAAACATGTCCACCGTAAGATGAACCTAAGTAGGCTAGAATGGGGTTGCTAGGTGTAAGTATGTAGGACTAGTAGCATGCCAACTTTTGTGCTATTGCCATAGAGAATGCATTGGGCGTTTAAGTTAAATAACTCATAAACTACAAAACATAAAAATAAAAAAAAGTTCCAGCATGCGTCTCCACAGTAAGCTGAATAATAAAAAGTGTGAATGGAGTTTCTAGGTGAAAGTGACTTTTGACGTGCCTATAGAGCTGCCATTGAGCCCCATGTTAAATGTCTCAAATTTGAAAGCACTATATTTCTAAAACTATGAAACATTTCAAAGATTCCTTTTCAGGCAAACATGTCCACCGTAAGATGAACCTAAGTAGGCTAGAGTGGGGTTGCTAGGTGTAAGTATGTAGGACTAGTAGCATGCCAAATTTTGTGCTATTGCCATAGAGAATGCATTGGGCGTTTAAGTTAAATAACTCATAAACTACAAAACATAAAAATAAAAAAAAGTTCCAGCATGTGTCTCCACAGTAAGCTGAATAATAAAAAGTGTGAATGGAGTTTCTAGGTGAAAGTGACTTTTGACGTGCCTATAGAGCTGCCATTGAGCCCCATGTTAAATGTCTCAAATTTGAAAGCACTATATTTCTAAAACTATGAAACATTTCAAAGATTCCTTTTCAGGCAAACATGTCCACCGTAAGATGAACCTAAGTAGGCTAGAATGGGGTTGCTAGGTGTAAGTATGTAGGACTAGTAGCATGCCAAATTTTGTGCTATTGCCATAGAGAATGCATTGGGCGTTTAAGTTAAATAACTCATAAACTACAAAACCTAAAAATAAAAAATAGTTCCAGCATGTGTCTCCACAGTAACCTGAATAATAAAAAGTGTGAATGGAGTTTCTAGGTGAAAGTGACTTTTGACGTGCCTATAGAGCTGCCATTGAGCCCCATGTTAAATGTCTCAAATTTGAAAGCACTATATTCCTAAAACTATGAAACATTTCAAAGATTCCTTTTCAGGCAAACATGTCCACCGTAAGATGAACCTAAGTAGGCTAGAATGGGGTTGCTAGGTGTAAGTATGTAGGACTAGTAGCATGCCAAATTTTGTGCTATTGCCATAGAGAATGCATTGGGCGTTTAAGTTAAATAACTCATAAACTACAAAACCTAAAAATAAAAAAAAGTTCCAGCATGTGTCTCCACAGTAAGCTGAATAATAAAAAGTGTGAATGGAGTTTCTAGGTGAAAGTGACTTTTGACGTGCCTATAGAGCTGCCATTGAGCCCCATGTTAAATGTCTCAAATTTGAAAGCACTATATTCCTAAAACTATGAAACATTTCAAAGATTCCTTTTCAGGCAAACATGTCCACCGTAAGATGAACCTAAGTAGGCTAGAATGGGGTTGCTAGGTGTAAGTATGTAGGACTAGTAGCATGCCAACTTTTGTGCTATTGCCATAGAGAATGCATTGGGCGTTTAAGTTAAATAACTCATAAACTACAAAACATAAAAATAAAAAAAAGTTCCAGCATGCGTCTCCACAGTAAGCTGAATAATAAAAAGTGTGAATGGAGTTTCTAGGTGAAAGTGACTTTTGACGTGCCTATAGAGCTGCCATTGAGCCCCATGTTAAATGTCTCAAATTTGAAAGCACTATATTTCTAAAACTATGAAACATTTCAAAGATTCCTTTTCAGGCAAACATGTCCACCGTAAGATGAACCTAAGTAGGCTAGAGTGGGGTTGCTAGGTGTAAGTATGTAGGACTAGTAGCATGCCAAATTTTGTGCTATTGCCATAGAGCAGGGTTCCCCAATAGGCGGCCCGCGGGCCATTTGCGGCCCACAGAGCGCCCCCTTGTGGCCCATGAAAGAATTAAAAAAAAAAAAAGAAAAAAAAAAAGGGGTTTTTTTGTTTTTTTTAAGGGTCCCAGATATAAATGGCATTAAATGGGGGTCAGTAGCCTATGCATGTCAAACTGGGCATCCTTTTCAAATGGTGTCTTGCCCTGAAAATGAATTTTCAGGGCAAGACCTCGACCTCGCGCGTGCAGACTCGGCCCCCAGCCTGGTACGCTAGTCAAAATATGGCCCTTGAGGAAAATTTATTGGGGAACCCTGCCATAGAGAATGCATTGGGCGTTTAAGTTAAATAACTCATAAACTACAAAACCTAAAAATAAAAAAAAGTTCCAGCATGTGTCTCCACAGTAAGCTGAATAATAAAAAGTGTGAATGGAGTTTCTAGGTGAAAGTGACTTTTGACGTGCCTATAGAGCTGCCATTGAGCCCATGTTAAATGTCTCAAATTTGAAAGCACTATATTTCTAAAACTATGAAACATTTCAAAGATTCCTTTTCAGGCAAACATGTCCACCGTAAGATGAACTTAAGTAGGCTAGAATGGGGTTGCTAGGTGTAAGTATGTAGGACTAGTAGCATGCCAAATTTTGTGCTATTGCCATAGAGAATGCATTGGGCGTTTAAGTTAAATAACTCATAAACTACAAAACCTAAAAATAAAAAAAAGTTCCAGCATGTGTCTCCACAGTAACCTGAATAATAAAAAGTGTGAATGGAGTTTCTAGGTGAAAGTGACTTTTGACGTGCCTATAGAGCTGCCATTGAGCCCCATGTTAAATGTCTCAAATTTGAAAGCACTATATTCCTAAAACTATGAAACATTTCAAAGATTCCTTTTCAGGCAAACATGTCCACCGTAAGATGAACCTAAGTAGGCTAGAATGGGGTTGCTAGGTGTAAGTATGTAGGACTAGTAGCATGCCAACTTTTGTGCTATTGCCATAGAGAATGCATTGGGCGTTTAAGTTAAATAACTCATAAACTACAAAACATAAAAATAAAAAAAAGTTCCAGCATGCGTCTCCACAGTAAGCTGAATAATAAAAAGTGTGAATGGAGTTTCTAGGTGAAAGTGACTTTTGACGTGCCTATAGAGCTGCCATTGAGCCCCATGTTAAATGTCTCAAATTTGAAAGCACTATATTTCTAAAACTATGAAACATTTCAAAGATTCCTTTTCAGGCAAACATGTCCACCGTAAGATGAACCTAAGTAGGCTAGAGTGGGGTTGCTAGGTGTAAGTATGTAGGACTAGTAGCATGCCAAATTTTGTGCTATTGCCATAGAGAATGCATTGGGCGTTTAAGTTAAATAACTCATAAACTACAAAACATAAAAATAAAAAAAAGTTCCAGCATGTGTCTCCACAGTAAGCTGAATAATAAAAAGTGTGAATGGAGTTTCTAGGTGAAAGTGACTTTTGACGTGCCTATAGAGCTGCCATTGAGCCCCATGTTAAATGTCTCAAATTTGAAAGCACTATATTTCTAAAACTATGAAACATTTCAAAGATTCCTTTTCAGGCAAACATGTCCACCGTAAGATGAACCTAAGTAGGCTAGAATGGGGTTGCTAGGTGTAAGTATGTAGGACTAGTAGCATGCCAAATTTTGTGCTATTGCCATAGAGAATGCATTGGGCGTTTAAGTTAAATAACTCATAAACTACAAAACCTAAAAATAAAAAATAGTTCCAGCATGTGTCTCCACAGTAACCTGAATAATAAAAAGTGTGAATGGAGTTTCTAGGTGAAAGTGACTTTTGACGTGCCTATAGAGCTGCCATTGAGCCCCATGTTAAATGTCTCAAATTTGAAAGCACTATATTCCTAAAACTATGAAACATTTCAAAGATTCCTTTTCAGGCAAACATGTCCACCGTAAGATGAACCTAAGTAGGCTAGAATGGGGTTGCTAGGTGTAAGTATGTAGGACTAGTAGCATGCCAAATTTTGTGCTATTGCCATAGAGAATGCATTGGGCGTTTAAGTTAAATAACTCATAAACTACAAAACCTAAAAATAAAAAAAAGTTCCAGCATGTGTCTCCACAGTAAGCTGAATAATAAAAAGTGTGAATGGAGTTTCTAGGTGAAAGTGACTTTTGACGTGCCTATAGAGCTGCCATTGAGCCCCATGTTAAATGTCTCAAATTTGAAAGCACTATATTCCTAAAACTATGAAACATTTCAAAGATTCCTTTTCAGGCAAACATGTCCACCGTAAGATGAACCTAAGTAGGCTAGAATGGGGTTGCTAGGTGTAAGTATGTAGGACTAGTAGCATGCCAACTTTTGTGCTATTGCCATAGAGAATGCATTGGGCGTTTAAGTTAAATAACTCATAAACTACAAAACATAAAAATAAAAAAAAGTTCCAGCATGCGTCTCCACAGTAAGCTGAATAATAAAAAGTGTGAATGGAGTTTCTAGGTGAAAGTGACTTTTGACGTGCCTATAGAGCTGCCATTGAGCCCCATGTTAAATGTCTCAAATTTGAAAGCACTATATTTCTAAAACTATGAAACATTTCAAAGATTCCTTTTCAGGCAAACATGTCCACCGTAAGATGAACCTAAGTAGGCTAGAGTGGGGTTGCTAGGTGTAAGTATGTAGGACTAGTAGCATGCCAAATTTTGTGCTATTGCCATAGAGCAGGGTTCCCCAATAGGCGGCCCGCGGGCCATTTGCGGCCCACAGAGCGCCCCCTTGTGGCCCATGAAAGAATTAAAAAAAAAAAAAGAAAAAAAAAAAGGGTTTTTTTTGTTTTTTTTAAGGGTCCCAGATATAAATGGCATTAAATGGGGGTCAGTAGCCTATGCATGTCAAACTGGGCATCCTTTTCAAATGGTGTCTTGCCCTGAAAATGAATTTTCAGGGCAAGACCTCGACCTCGCGCGTGCAGACTCGGCCCCCAGCCTGGTACGCTAGTCAAAATATGGCCCTTGAGGAAAATTTATTGGGGAACCCTGCCATAGAGAATGCATTGGGCGTTTAAGTTAAATAACTCATAAACTACAAAACATAAAAATAAAAAAAAGTTCCAGCATGTGTCTCCACAGTAAGCTGAATAATAAAAAGTGTGAATGGAGTTTCTAGGTGAAAGTGACTTTTGACGTGCCTATAGAGCTGCCATTGAGCCCATGTTAAATGTCTCAAATTTGAAAGCACTATATTTCTAAAACTATGAAACATTTCAAAGATTCCTTTTCAGGCAAACATGTCCACCGTAAGATGAACTTAAGTAGGCTAGAATGGGGTTGCTAGGTGTAAGTATGTAGGACTAGTAGCATGCCAAATTTTGTGCTATTGCCATAGAGAATGCATTGGGCGTTTAAGTTAAATAACTCATAAACTACAAAACCTAAAAATAAAAAAAAGTTCCAGCATGTGTCTCCACAGTAACCTGAATAATAAAAAGTGTGAATGGAGTTTCTAGGTGAAAGTGACTTTTGACGTGCCTATAGAGCTGCCATTGAGCCCCATGTTAAATGTCTCAAATTTGAAAGCACTATATTCCTAAAACTATGAAACATTTCAAAGATTCCTTTTCAGGCAAACATGTCCACCGTAAGATGAACCTAAGTAGGCTAGAATGGGGTTGCTAGGTGTAAGTATGTAGGACTAGTAGCATGCCAACTTTTGTGCTATTGCCATAGAGAATGCATTGGGCGTTTAAGTTAAATAACTCATAAACTACAAAACATAAAAATAAAAAAAAGTTCCAGCATGCGTCTCCACAGTAAGCTGAATAATAAAAAGTGTGAATGGAGTTTCTAGGTGAAAGTGACTTTTGACGTGCCTATAGAGCTGCCATTGAGCCCCATGTTAAATGTCTCAAATTTGAAAGCACTATATTTCTAAAACTATGAAACATTTCAAAGATTCCTTTTCAGGCAAACATGTCCACCGTAAGATGAACCTAAGTAGGCTAGAGTGGGGTTGCTAGGTGTAAGTATGTAGGACTAGTAGCATGCCAAATTTTGTGCTATTGCCATAGAGAATGCATTGGGCGTTTAAGTTAAATAACTCATAAACTACAAAACATAAAAATAAAAAAAAGTTCCAGCATGTGTCTCCACAGTAAGCTGAATAATAAAAAGTGTGAATGGAGTTTCTAGGTGAAAGTGACTTTTGACGTGCCTATAGAGCTGCCATTGAGCCCCATGTTAAATGTCTCAAATTTGAAAGCACTATATTTCTAAAACTATGAAACATTTCAAAGATTCCTTTTCAGGCAAACATGTCCACCGTAAGATGAACCTAAGTAGGCTAGAATGGGGTTGCTAGGTGTAAGTATGTAGGACTAGTAGCATGCCAAATTTTGTGCTATTGCCATAGAGAATGCATTGGGCGTTTAAGTTAAATAACTCATAAACTACAAAACCTAAAAATAAAAAATAGTTCCAGCATGTGTCTCCACAGTAACCTGAATAATAAAAAGTGTGAATGGAGTTTCTAGGTGAAAGTGACTTTTGACGTGCCTATAGAGCTGCCATTGAGCCCCATGTTAAATGTCTCAAATTTGAAAGCACTATATTCCTAAAACTATGAAACATTTCAAAGATTCCTTTTCAGGCAAACATGTCCACCGTAAGATGAACCTAAGTAGGCTAGAATGGGGTTGCTAGGTGTAAGTATGTAGGACTAGTAGCATGCCAAATTTTGTGCTATTGCCATAGAGAATGCATTGGGCGTTTAAGTTAAATAACTCATAAACTACAAAACCTAAAAATAAAAAAAAGTTCCAGCATGTGTCTCCACAGTAAGCTGAATAATAAAAAGTGTGAATGGAGTTTCTAGGTGAAAGTGACTTTTGACGTGCCTATAGAGCTGCCATTGAGCCCATGTTAAATGTCTCAAATTTGAAAGCACTATATTCCTAAAACTATGAAACATTTCAAAGATTCCTTTTCAGGCAAACATGTCCACCGTAAGATGAACCTAAGTAGGCTAGAATGGGGTTGCTAGGTGTAAGTATGTAGGACTAGTAGCATGCCAACTTTTGTGCTATTGCCATAGAGAATGCATTGGGCGTTTAAGTTAAATAACTCATAAACTACAAAACATAAAAATAAAAAAAAGTTCCAGCATGCGTCTCCACAGTAAGCTGAATAATAAAAAGTGTGAATGGAGTTTCTAGGTGAAAGTGACTTTTGACGTGCCTATAGAGCTGCCATTGAGCCCCATGTTAAATGTCTCAAATTTGAAAGCACTATATTTCTAAAACTATGAAACATTTCAAAGATTCCTTTTCAGGCAAACATGTCCACCGTAAGATGAACCTAAGTAGGCTAGAGTGGGGTTGCTAGGTGTAAGTATGTAGGACTAGTAGCATGCCAAATTTTGTGCTATTGCCATAGAGAATGCATTGGGCGTTTAAGTTAAATAACTCATAAACTACAAAACATAAAAATAAAAAAAAGTTCCAGCATGTGTCTCCACAGTAAGCTGAATAATAAAAAGTGTGAATGGAGTTTCTAGGTGAAAGTGACTTTTGACGTGCCTATAGAGCTGCCATTGAGCCCCATGTTAAATGTCTCAAATTTGAAAGCACTATATTTCTAAAACTATGAAACATTTCAAAGATTCCTTTTCAGGCAAACATGTCCACCGTAAGATGAACCTAAGTAGGCTAGAATGGGGTTGCTAGGTGTAAGTATGTAGGACTAGTAGCATGCCAAATTTTGTGCTATTGCCATAGAGAATGCATTGGGCGTTTAAGTTAAATAACTCATAAACTACAAAACCTAAAAATAAAAAAAAGTTCCAGCATGTGTCTCCACAGTAACCTGAATAATAAAAAGTGTGAATGGAGTTTCTAGGTGAAAGTGACTTTTGACGTGCCTATAGAGCTGCCATTGAGCCCCATGTTAAATGTCTCAAATTTGAAAGCACTATATTCCTAAAACTATGAAACATTTCAAAGATTCCTTTTCAGGCAAACATGTCCACCGTAAGATGAACCTAAGTAGGCTAGAATGGGGTTGCTAGGTGTAAGTATGTAGGACTAGTAGCATGCCAACTTTTGTGCTATTGCCATAGAGAATGCATTGGGCGTTTAAGTTAAATAACTCATAAACTACAAAACATAAAAATAAAAAAAAGTTCCAGCATGCGTCTCCACAGTAAGCTGAATAATAAAAAGTTTGAATGGAGTTTCTAGGTGAAAGTGACTTTTGACGTGCCTATAGAGCTGCCATTGAGCCCCATGTTAAATGTCTCAAATTTGAAAGCACTATATTCCTAAAACTATGAAACATTTCAAAGATTCCTTTTCAGGCAAACATGTCCACCGTAAGATGAACCTAAGTAGGCTAGAATGGGGTTGCTAGGTGTAAGTATGTAGGACTAGTAGCATGCCAAATTTTGTGCTATTGCCATAGAGAATGCATTGGGCGTTTAAGTTAAATAACTCATAAACTACAAAACCTAAAAATAAAAAAAAGTTCCAGCATGTGTCTCCACAGTAAGCTGAATAATAAAAAGTGTGAATGGAGTTTCTAGGTGAAAGTGACTTTTGACGTGCCTATAGAGCTGCCATTGAGCCCCATGTTAAATGTCTCAAATTTGAAAGCACTATATTCCTAAAACTATGAAACATTTCAAAGATTCCTTTTCAGGCAAACATGTCCACCGTAAGATGAACCTAAGTAGGCTAGAATGGGGTTGCTAGGTGTAAGTATGTAGGACTAGTAGCATGCCAACTTTTGTGCTATTGCCATAGAGAATGCATTGGGCGTTTAAGTTAAATAACTCATAAACTACAAAACATAAAAATAAAAAAAAGTTCCAGCATGCGTCTCCACAGTAAGCTGAATAATAAAAAGTGTGAATGGAGTTTCTAGGTGAAAGTGACTTTTGACGTGCCTATAGAGCTGCCATTGAGCCCCATGTTAAATGTCTCAAATTTGAAAGCACTATATTTCTAAAACTATGAAACATTTCAAAGATTCCTTTTCAGGCAAACATGTCCACCGTAAGATGAACCTAAGTAGGCTAGAGTGGGGTTGCTAGGTGTAAGTATGTAGGACTAGTAGCATGCCAAATTTTGTGCTATTGCCATAGAGCAGGGTTCCCCAATAGGCGGCCCGCGGGCCATTTGCGGCCCACAGAGCGCCCCCTTGTGGCCCATGAAAGAATTAAAAAAAAAAAAAGAAAAAAAAAAAGGGTTTTTTTTGTTTTTTTTAAGGGTCCCAGATATAAATGGCATTAAATGGGGGTCAGTAGCCTATGCATGTCAAACTGGGCATCCTTTTCAAATGGTGTCTTGCCCTGAAAATGAATTTTCAGGGCAAGACCTCGACCTCGCGCGTGCAGACTCGGCCCCCAGCCTGGTACGCTAGTCAAAATATGGCCCTTGAGGAAAATTTATTGGGGAACCCTGCCATAGAGAATGCATTGGGCGTTTAAGTTAAATAACTCATAAACTACAAAACATAAAAATAAAAAAAAGTTCCAGCATGTGTCTCCACAGTAAGCTGAATAATAAAAAGTGTGAATGGAGTTTCTAGGTGAAAGTGACTTTTGACGTGCCTATAGAGCTGCCATTGAGCCCATGTTAAATGTCTCAAATTTGAAAGCACTATATTTCTAAAACTATGAAACATTTCAAAGATTCCTTTTCAGGCAAACATGTCCACCGTAAGATGAACTTAAGTAGGCTAGAATGGGGTTGCTAGGTGTAAGTATGTAGGACTAGTAGCATGCCAAATTTTGTGCTATTGCCATAGAGAATGCATTGGGCGTTTAAGTTAAATAACTCATAAACTACAAAACCTAAAAATAAAAAAAAGTTCCAGCATGTGTCTCCACAGTAACCTGAATAATAAAAAGTGTGAATGGAGTTTCTAGGTGAAAGTGACTTTTGACGTGCCTATAGAGCTGCCATTGAGCCCCATGTTAAATGTCTCAAATTTGAAAGCACTATATTCCTAAAACTATGAAACATTTCAAAGATTCCTTTTCAGGCAAACATGTCCACCGTAAGATGAACCTAAGTAGGCTAGAATGGGGTTGCTAGGTGTAAGTATGTAGGACTAGTAGCATGCCAACTTTTGTGCTATTGCCATAGAGAATGCATTGGGCGTTTAAGTTAAATAACTCATAAACTACAAAACATAAAAATAAAAAAAAGTTCCAGCATGCGTCTCCACAGTAAGCTGAATAATAAAAAGTGTGAATGGAGTTTCTAGGTGAAAGTGACTTTTGACGTGCCTATAGAGCTGCCATTGAGCCCCATGTTAAATGTCTCAAATTTGAAAGCACTATATTTCTAAAACTATGAAACATTTCAAAGATTCCTTTTCAGGCAAACATGTCCACCGTAAGATGAACCTAAGTAGGCTAGAGTGGGGTTGCTAGGTGTAAGTATGTAGGACTAGTAGCATGCCAAATTTTGTGCTATTGCCATAGAGAATGCATTGGGCGTTTAAGTTAAATAACTCATAAACTACAAAACATAAAAATAAAAAAAAGTTCCAGCATGTGTCTCCACAGTAAGCTGAATAATAAAAAGTGTGAATGGAGTTTCTAGGTGAAAGTGACTTTTGACGTGCCTATAGAGCTGCCATTGAGCCCCATGTTAAATGTCTCAAATTTGAAAGCACTATATTTCTAAAACTATGAAACATTTCAAAGATTCCTTTTCAGGCAAACATGTCCACCGTAAGATGAACCTAAGTAGGCTAGAATGGGGTTGCTAGGTGTAAGTATGTAGGACTAGTAGCATGCCAAATTTTGTGCTATTGCCATAGAGAATGCATTGGGCGTTTAAGTTAAATAACTCATAAACTACAAAACCTAAAAATAAAAAATAGTTCCAGCATGTGTCTCCACAGTAACCTGAATAATAAAAAGTGTGAATGGAGTTTCTAGGTGAAAGTGACTTTTGACGTGCCTATAGAGCTGCCATTGAGCCCCATGTTAAATGTCTCAAATTTGAAAGCACTATATTCCTAAAACTATGAAACATTTCAAAGATTCCTTTTCAGGCAAACATGTCCACCGTAAGATGAACCTAAGTAGGCTAGAATGGGGTTGCTAGGTGTAAGTATGTAGGACTAGTAGCATGCCAAATTTTGTGCTATTGCCATAGAGAATGCATTGGGCGTTTAAGTTAAATAACTCATAAACTACAAAACCTAAAAATAAAAAAAAGTTCCAGCATGTGTCTCCACAGTAAGCTGAATAATAAAAAGTGTGAATGGAGTTTCTAGGTGAAAGTGACTTTTGACGTGCCTATAGAGCTGCCATTGAGCCCATGTTAAATGTCTCAAATTTGAAAGCACTATATTCCTAAAACTATGAAACATTTCAAAGATTCCTTTTCAGGCAAACATGTCCACCGTAAGATGAACCTAAGTAGGCTAGAATGGGGTTGCTAGGTGTAAGTATGTAGGACTAGTAGCATGCCAACTTTTGTGCTATTGCCATAGAGAATGCATTGGGCGTTTAAGTTAAATAACTCATAAACTACAAAACATAAAAATAAAAAAAAGTTCCAGCATGCGTCTCCACAGTAAGCTGAATAATAAAAAGTGTGAATGGAGTTTCTAGGTGAAAGTGACTTTTGACGTGCCTATAGAGCTGCCATTGAGCCCCATGTTAAATGTCTCAAATTTGAAAGCACTATATTTCTAAAACTATGAAACATTTCAAAGATTCCTTTTCAGGCAAACATGTCCACCGTAAGATGAACCTAAGTAGGCTAGAGTGGGGTTGCTAGGTGTAAGTATGTAGGACTAGTAGCATGCCAAATTTTGTGCTATTGCCATAGAGAATGCATTGGGCGTTTAAGTTAAATAACTCATAAACTACAAAACATAAAAATAAAAAAAAGTTCCAGCATGTGTCTCCACAGTAAGCTGAATAATAAAAAGTGTGAATGGAGTTTCTAGGTGAAAGTGACTTTTGACGTGCCTATAGAGCTGCCATTGAGCCCCATGTTAAATGTCTCAAATTTGAAAGCACTATATTTCTAAAACTATGAAACATTTCAAAGATTCCTTTTCAGGCAAACATGTCCACCGTAAGATGAACCTAAGTAGGCTAGAATGGGGTTGCTAGGTGTAAGTATGTAGGACTAGTAGCATGCCAAATTTTGTGCTATTGCCATAGAGAATGCATTGGGCGTTTAAGTTAAATAACTCATAAACTACAAAACCTAAAAATAAAAAAAAGTTCCAGCATGTGTCTCCACAGTAACCTGAATAATAAAAAGTGTGAATGGAGTTTCTAGGTGAAAGTGACTTTTGACGTGCCTATAGAGCTGCCATTGAGCCCCATGTTAAATGTCTCAAATTTGAAAGCACTATATTCCTAAAACTATGAAACATTTCAAAGATTCCTTTTCAGGCAAACATGTCCACCGTAAGATGAACCTAAGTAGGCTAGAATGGGGTTGCTAGGTGTAAGTATGTAGGACTAGTAGCATGCCAACTTTTGTGCTATTGCCATAGAGAATGCATTGGGCGTTTAAGTTAAATAACTCATAAACTACAAAACATAAAAATAAAAAAAAGTTCCAGCATGCGTCTCCACAGTAAGCTGAATAATAAAAAGTTTGAATGGAGTTTCTAGGTGAAAGTGACTTTTGACGTGCCTATAGAGCTGCCATTGAGCCCCATGTTAAATGTCTCAAATTTGAAAGCACTATATTTCTAAAACTATGAAACATTTCAAAGATTCCTTTTCAGGCAAACATGTCCACCGTAAGATGAACCTAAGTAGGCTAGAGTGGGGTTGCTAGGTGTAAGTATGTAGGACTAGTAGCATGCCAAATTTTGTGCTATTGCCATAGAGAATGCATTGGGCGTTTAAGTTAAATAACTCATAAACTACAAAACATAAAAATAAAAAAAAGTTCCAGCATGTGTCTCCACAGTAAGCTGAATAATAAAAAGTGTGAATGGAGTTTCTAGGTGAAAGTGACTTTTGACGTGCCTATAGAGCTGCCATTGAGCCCCATGTTAAATGTCTCAAATTTGAAAGCACTATATTTCTAAAACTATGAAACATTTCAAAGATTCCTTTTCAGGCAAACATGTCCACCGTAAGATGAACCTAAGTAGGCTAGAATGGGGTTGCTAGGTGTAAGTATGTAGGACTAGTAGCATGCCAAATTTTGTGCTATTGCCATAGAGAATGCATTGGGCGTTTAAGTTAAATAACTCATAAACTACAAAACATAAAAATAAAAAAAAGTTCCAGCATGTGTCTCCACAGTAAGCTGAATAATAAAAAGTGTGAATGGAGTTTCTAGGTGAAAGTGACTTTTGACGTGCCTATAGAGCTGCCATTGAGCCCATGTTAAATGTCTCAAATTTGAAAGCACTATATTTCTAAAACTATGAAACATTTCAAAGATTCCTTTTCAGGCAAACATGTCCACCGTAAGATGAACCTAAGTAGGCTAGAATGGGGTTGCTAGGTGTAAGTATGTAGGACTAGTAGCATGCCAAATTTTGTGCTATTGCCATAGAGAATGCATTGGGCGTTTAAGTTAAATAACTCATAAACTACAAAACATAAAAATAAAAAAAAGTTCCAGCATGTGTCTCCACAGTAAGCTGAATAATAAAAAGTGTGAATGGAGTTTCTAGGTGAAAGTGACTTTTGACGTGCCTATAGAGCTGCCATTGAGCCCATGTTAAATGTCTCAAATTTGAAAGCACTATATTTCTAAAACTATGAAACATTTCAAAGATTCCTTTTCAGGCAAACATGTCCACCGTAAGATGAACCTAAGTAGGCTAGAATGGGGTTGCTAGGTGTAAGTATGTAGGACTAGTAGCATGCCAAATTTTGTGCTATTGCCATAGAGAATGCATTGGGCGTTTAAGTTAAATAACTCATAAACTACAAAACATAAAAATAAAAAAAAGTTCCAGCATGTGTCTCCACAGTAAGCTGAATAATAAAAAGTGTGAATGGAGTTTCTAGGTGAAAGTGACTTTTGACGTGCCTATAGAGCTGCCATTGAGCCCATGTTAAATGTCTCAAATTTGAAAGCACTATATTTCTAAAACTATGAAACATTTCAAAGATTCCTTTTCAGGCAAACATGTCCACCGTAAGATGAACTTAAGTAGGCTAGAATGGGGTTGCTAGGTGTAAGTATGTAGGACTAGTAGCATGCCAAATTTTGTGCTATTGCCATAGAGAATGCATTGGGCGTTTAAGTTAAATAACTCATAAACTACAAAACCTAAAAATAAAAAAAAGTTCCAGCATGTGTCTCCACAGTAACCTGAATAATAAAAAGTGTGAATGGAGTTTCTAGGTGAAAGTGACTTTTGACGTGCCTATAGAGCTGCCATTGAGCCCCATGTTAAATGTCTCAAATTTGAAAGCACTATATTCCTAAAACTATGAAACATTTCAAAGATTCCTTTTCAGGCAAACATGTCCACCGTAAGATGAACCTAAGTAGGCTAGAATGGGGTTGCTAGGTGTAAGTATGTAGGACTAGTAGCATGCCAACTTTTGTGCTATTGCCATAGAGAATGCATTGGGCGTTTAAGTTAAATAACTCATAAACTACAAAACATAAAAATAAAAAAAAGTTCCAGCATGCGTCTCCACAGTAAGCTGAATAATAAAAAGTGTGAATGGAGTTTCTAGGTGAAAGTGACTTTTGACGTGCCTATAGAGCTGCCATTGAGCCCCATGTTAAATGTCTCAAATTTGAAAGCACTATATTTCTAAAACTATGAAACATTTCAAAGATTCCTTTTCAGGCAAACATGTCCACCGTAAGATGAACCTAAGTAGGCTAGAGTGGGGTTGCTAGGTGTAAGTATGTAGGACTAGTAGCATGCCAAATTTTGTGCTATTGCCATAGAGAATGCATTGGGCGTTTAAGTTAAATAACTCATAAACTACAAAACATAAAAATAAAAAAAAGTTCCAGCATGTGTCTCCACAGTAAGCTGAATAATAAAAAGTGTGAATGGAGTTTCTAGGTGAAAGTGACTTTTGACGTGCCTATAGAGCTGCCATTGAGCCCCATGTTAAATGTCTCAAATTTGAAAGCACTATATTTCTAAAACTATGAAACATTTCAAAGATTCCTTTTCAGGCAAACATGTCCACCGTAAGATGAACCTAAGTAGGCTAGAATGGGGTTGCTAGGTGTAAGTATGTAGGACTAGTAGCATGCCAAATTTTGTGCTATTGCCATAGAGAATGCATTGGGCGTTTAAGTTAAATAACTCATAAACTACAAAACCTAAAAATAAAAAAAAGTTCCAGCATGTGTCTCCACAGTAACCTGAATAATAAAAAGTGTGAATGGAGTTTCTAGGTGAAAGTGACTTTTGACGTGCCTATAGAGCTGCCATTGAGCCCCATGTTAAATGTCTCAAATTTGAAAGCACTATATTCCTAAAACTATGAAACATTTCAAAGATTCCTTTTCAGGCAAACATGTCCACCGTAAGATGAACCTAAGTAGGCTAGAATGGGGTTGCTAGGTGTAAGTATGTAGGACTAGTAGCATGCCAACTTTTGTGCTATTGCCATAGAGAATGCATTGGGCGTTTAAGTTAAATAACTCATAAACTACAAAACATAAAAATAAAAAAAAGTTCCAGCATGCGTCTCCACAGTAAGCTGAATAATAAAAAGTTTGAATGGAGTTTCTAGGTGAAAGTGACTTTTGACGTGCCTATAGAGCTGCCATTGAGCCCCATGTTAAATGTCTCAAATTTGAAAGCACTATATTTCTAAAACTATGAAACATTTCAAAGATTCCTTTTCAGGCAAACATGTCCACCGTAAGATGAACCTAAGTAGGCTAGAGTGGGGTTGCTAGGTGTAAGTATGTAGGACTAGTAGCATGCCAAATTTTGTGCTATTGCCATAGAGAATGCATTGGGCGTTTAAGTTAAATAACTCATAAACTACAAAACATAAAAATAAAAAAAAGTTCCAGCATGTGTCTCCACAGTAAGCTGAATAATAAAAAGTGTGAATGGAGTTTCTAGGTGAAAGTGACTTTTGACGTGCCTATAGAGCTGCCATTGAGCCCCATGTTAAATGTCTCAAATTTGAAAGCACTATATTTCTAAAACTATGAAACATTTCAAAGATTCCTTTTCAGGCAAACATGTCCACCGTAAGATGAACCTAAGTAGGCTAGAATGGGGTTGCTAGGTGTAAGTATGTAGGACTAGTAGCATGCCAAATTTTGTGCTATTGCCATAGAGAATGCATTGGGCGTTTAAGTTAAATAACTCATAAACTACAAAACATAAAAATAAAAAAAAGTTCCAGCATGTGTCTCCACAGTAAGCTGAATAATAAAAAGTGTGAATGGAGTTTCTAGGTGAAAGTGACTTTTGACGTGCCTATAGAGCTGCCATTGAGCCCATGTTAAATGTCTCAAATTTGAAAGCACTATATTTCTAAAACTATGAAACATTTCAAAGATTCCTTTTCAGGCAAACATGTCCACCGTAAGATGAACCTAAGTAGGCTAGAATGGGGTTGCTAGGTGTAAGTATGTAGGACTAGTAGCATGCCAAATTTTGTGCTATTGCCATAGAGAATGCATTGGGCGTTTAAGTTAAATAACTCATAAACTACAAAACATAAAAATAAAAAAAAGTTCCAGCATGTGTCTCCACAGTAAGCTGAATAATAAAAAGTGTGAATGGAGTTTCTAGGTGAAAGTGACTTTTGACGTGCCTATAGAGCTGCCATTGAGCCCATGTTAAATGTCTCAAATTTGAAAGCACTATATTTCTAAAACTATGAAACATTTCAAAGATTCCTTTTCAGGCAAACATGTCCACCGTAAGATGAACCTAAGTAGGCTAGAATGGGGTTGCTAGGTGTAAGTATGTAGGACTAGTAGCATGCCAAATTTTGTGCTATTGCCATAGAGAATGCATTGGGCGTTTAAGTTAAATAACTCATAAACTACAAAACATAAAAATAAAAAAAAGTTCCAGCATGTGTCTCCACAGTAAGCTGAATAATAAAAAGTGTGAATGGAGTTTCTAGGTGAAAGTGACTTTTGACGTGCCTATAGAGCTGCCATTGAGCCCCATGTTAAATGTCTCAAATTTGAAAGCACTATATTTCTAAAACTATGAAACATTTCAAAGATTCCTTTTCAGGCAAACATGTCCACCGTAAGATGAACCTAAGTAGGCTAGAATGGGGTTGCTAGGTGTAAGTATGTAGGACTAGTAGCATGCCAAATTTTGTGCTATTGCCATAGAGAATGCATTGGGCGTTTAAGTTAAATAACTCATAAACTACAAAACATAAAAATAAAAAGAAGTTCCAGCATGTGTCTCCACAGTAAGCTGAATAATAAAAAGTGTGAATGGAGTTTCTAGGTGAAAGTGACTTTTGACGTGCCTATAGAGCTGCCATTGAGCCCATGTTAAATGTCTCAAATTTGAAAGCACTATATTTCTAAAACTATGAAACATTTCAAAGATTCCTTTTCAGGCAAACATGTCCACCGTAAGATGAACCTAAGTAGGCTAGAATGGGGTTGCTAGGTGTAAGTATGTAGGACTAGTAGCATGCCAAATTTTGTGCTATTGCCATAGAGAATGCATTGGGCGTTTAAGTTAAATAACTCATAAACTACAAAACATAAAAATAAAAAAAAGTTCCAGCATGTGTCTCCACAGTAAGCTGAATAATAAAAAGTGTGAATGGAGTTTCTAGGTGAAAGTGACTTTTGACGTGCCTATAGAGCTGCCATTGAGCCCATGTTAAATGTCTCAAATTTGAAAGCACTATATTTCTAAAACTATGAAACATTTCAAAGATTCCTTTTCAGGCAAACATGTCCACCGTAAGATGAACCTAAGTAGGCTAGAATGGGGTTGCTAGGTGTAAGTATGTAGGACTAGTAGCATGCCAAATTTTGTGCTATTGCCATAGAGAATGCATTGGGCGTTTAAGTTAAATAACTCATAAACTACAAAACATAAAAATAAAAAAAAGTTCCAGCATGTGTCTCCACAGTAAGCTGAATAATAAAAAGTGTGAATGGAGTTTCTAGGTGAAAGTGACTTTTGACGTGCCTATAGAGCTGCCATTGAGCCCCATGTTAAATGTCTCAAATTTGAAAGCACTATATTTCTAAAACTATGAAACATTTCAAAGATTCCTTTTCAGGCAAACATGTCCACCGTAAGATGAACCTAAGTAGGCTAGAATGGGGTTGCTAGGTGTAAGTATGTAGGACTAGTAGCATGCCAAATTTTGTGCTATTGCCATAGAGAATGCATTGGGCGTTTAAGTTAAATAACTCATAAACTACAAAACCTAAAAATAAAAAAAAGTTCCAGCATGTGTCTCCACAGTAAGCTGAATAATAAAAAGTGTAAATGGAGTTTCTAGGTGAAAGTGACGTTTGACGTGCCTATAGAGCTGCCATTGAGCCCCATGTTAAATGTCTCAAATTTGAAAGCACTATATTTCTAAAACTATGAAACATTTCAAAGATTCCTTTTCAGGCAAACATGTCCACCGTAAGATGAACCTAAGTAGACTAGAATGGGGTTGCTAGGTGTAAGTATGTAGGACTAGTAGCATGCCAACTTTTGTGCTATTGCCATAGAGAATGCATTGGGCGTTTAAGTTAAATAACTCATAAACTACAAAACCTAAAAATAAAAAAAAGTTCCAGCATGTGTCTCCACAGTAAGCTGAATAATAAAAAGTGTGAATGGAGTTTCTAGGTGAAAGTGACTTTTGACGTGCCTATAGAGCTGCCATTGAGCCCCATGTTAAATGTCTCAAATTTGAAAGCACTATATTTCTAAAACTATGAAACATTTCAAAGATTCCTTTTCAGGCAAACATGTCCACCGTAAGATGAACCTAAGTAGGCTAGAATGGGGTTGCTAGGTGTAAGTATGTATAGGACTAGTAGCATGCCAAAGTTTGTGCTATTGCCATAGAGAATGCATTGGGGGTTTAAGTTAAATAACTCATAAACTACAAAACATAAAAATAAAAAAAAGTTCCAGCATGTGTCTCCACAGTAAGCTGAATAATAAAAAGTGTGAATGGAGTTTCTAGGTGAAAGTGACTTTTGACGTGCCTATAGAGCTGCCATTGAGCCCCATGTTAAATGTCTCAAATTTGAAAGCACTATATTTCTAAAACTATGAAACATTTCAAAGATTCCTTTTCAGGCAAACATGTCCACCGTAAGATGAACCTAAGTAGGCTAGTATGGGGTTGCTAGGTGTAAGTATGTAGGACTAGTAGCATGCCAAATGTTGTGCTATTGCCATAGAGAATGCATTGGGCGTTTAAGTTAAATAACTCATAAACTACAAAACATAAAAATAAAAAAAGGTTCCAGCATGTGTCTCCACAGTAAGCTGAATAATAAAAAGTGTGAATGGAGTTTCTAGGTGAAAGTGACTTTTGACGTGCCTATAGAGCTGCCATTGAGCCCATGTTAAATGTCTCAAATTTGAAAGCACTATATTTCTAAAACTATGAAACATTTCAAAGATTCCTTTTCAGGCAAACATGTCCACCGTAAGATGAACCTAAGTAGGCTAGAATGGGGTTGCTAGGTGTAAGTATGTAGGACTAGTAGCATGCCAAATGTTGTGCTATTGCCATAGAGAATGCATTGGGCGTTTAAGTTAAATAACTCATAAACTACAAAACCTAAAAATAAAAAAAAGTTCCAGCATGTGTCTCCACAGTAAGCTGAATAATAAAAAGTGTGAATGGAGTTTCTAGGTGAAAGTGACTTTTGACGTGCCTATAGAGCTGCCATTGAGCCCCATGTTAAATGTCTCAAATTTGAAAGCACTATATTTCTAAAACTATGAAACATTTCAAAGATTCCTTTTCAGGCAAACATGTCCACCGTAAGATGAACCTAAGTAGGCTAGAATGGGGTTGCTAGGTGTAAGTATGTATAGGACTAGTAGCATGCCAAAGTTTGTGCTATTGCCATAGAGAATGCATTGGGGGTTTAAGTTAAATAACTCATAAACTACAAAACATAAAAATAAAAAAAAGTTCCAGCATGTGTCTCCACAGTAAGCTGAATAATAAAAAGTGTGAATGGAGTTTCTAGGTGAAAGTGACTTTTGACGTGCCTATAGAGCTGCCATTGAGCCCCATGTTAAATGTCTCAAATTTGAAAGCACTATATTTCTAAAACTATGAAACATTTCAAAGATTCCTTTTCAGGCAAACATGTCCACCGTAAGCTGAACCTAAGTAGGCTAGAATGGGGTTGCTAGGTGTAAGTATGTAGGACTAGTAGCATGCCAAAGTTTGTGCTATTGCCATAGAGAATGCATTGGGCGTTTACGTTAAATAACTCATAAACTATAAAACATAAAAATAAAAAAAAGTTCCAGCATGTGTCTCCACAGTAAGCTGAATAATAAAAAGTGTGAATGGAGTTTCTAGGTGAAAGTGACTTTTGACCTGCCTATAGAGCTGCCATTGAGCCCCATGTTAAATGTCTCAAATTTGAAAGCACTATATTTCTAAAACTATGAAAGATTTCAAAGATTCCTTTTCAGGCAAACATGTCCACCATAAGATGAACCTAAGTGTAAGTATGTAGGACTAGTAGCATGCCAAAGTTTGTGCTATTGCCATAGAGAATGCATTGTGTTGCGGAGGATGAGAGGAATGCTCTCATCCTCCGCAACACCCATTCTAGTACACCGCTATACACCTTCTCTCCTCCTACCTGACCCCCCTTCTCTCCTCCTACCTGACCCCCCTTCTCTCCTCCTACCTGACCCCCCTTCTCTCCTCCTACCTGACCTCCCCTACTCTCCTCCTACCTGACCCCCCCTTCTCTCCTCCTACCTGACCTCCCCTACTCTTCTCCTACCTGACCTCCCCTACTCTCCTCCTACCTGACCCCCCCTTCTCTCCTCCTACCTGACCCCCCTACTATCCTCCTACCTGACCCCCCTTCTCTCCTCCTACCTGACCCCCCTTCTCTCCTCCTACCTGACCCCCCTTCTCTCCTCCTACCTGACCTCCCCTACTCTCCTCCTACCTGACCCCCCCTTCTCTCCTCCTACCTGACCCCCCTTCCTCTCCTCCTACCTGACCCCCCCTACTCTCCTCCTACCTGACCCCCCCTTCTCTCCTCCTACCTGACCTCCCCTACTCTCCTCCTACCTGACCCCCCTTCTCTCCTCCTACCTGACCCCCCCTACTCTCCTCCTACCTGACCCCCCCTTCTCTCCTCCTACCTGACCCCCCTTCTCTCCTCCTACCTGACCCCCCCTCTCTCCTCCTACCTGACCCCCACTTCTCTCCTCCTACCTGACCTCCCCTTCTTTCCTCCTACCTGACCCCCCCTTCTCTCCTCCTACCTGACCTCCCCTTCTCTCCTCCTACCTGACCTCCCCTTCTCTCCTCCTACCTGACCCCCCTTCTCTCCTCCTACCTGACCCCCACTTCTCTCCTCCTACCTGACCCCCACTTCTCTCCTCCTACCTGACCCCCCTTCTCTCCTCCTACCTGACCCCCACTTCTCTCCTCCTACCTGACCCCCCTTCTCTCCTCCTACCTGACCCCCACTTCTCTCCTCCTACCTGACCTCCCCTTCTCTCCTCCTACCTGACCCCCCCTTCTCTCCTCCTACCTGACCCCCACTTCTCTCCTCCTACCTGACCCCCACTTCTCTCCTCCTACCTGACCCCCACTTCTCTCCTCCTACCTGACCCCCACTTCTATCCTCCTACCTGACGCCCCTCCTACTCTCCTCCTACCTGACCCCCACTTCTCTCCTCCTACCTGACCCCCACTTCTCTCCTCCTACCTGACCCCCCTTCTCTCCTCCTACCTGACCCCCACTTCTCTCCTCCTACCTGACCCCCACTTCTATCCTCCTACCTGACGCCCCTCCTACTCTCCTCCTACCTGACCCCCCCCCCCCTACTCTCCTGGGCCACACCTAATCTAGGTATTGGTGATTTGAACCAGCACCGCTCTACTAGTTATTCTACAGATTTTATCTGGTTTATCTTCCAGTCCTACTAGGTATTATCTGATTTATCCACCAGGCCACTTAACGGCACTCACTACTACGTGTTGGCAATTTGAACGAGAACCGTCCTATGTCCGGTTTGAACCGGCACACTTCTACTAGGTATACTATGGATATCATCTGACTTATCCGCTGGGCCACTTACCTGCACACAATCATGGGGAATTTCTGTGCAGCTTTAAAGTTGTCCTTCTGGAAGTCAGTGTGCAAAGCAAAGTGTCATAGTTATGACTAATGTGGGATTTGAACCCAACATCTCACGGCAGCATTCTAAAACACTGAGCCACTGGTTCCAGACAATTCACACTGCTTTTTTGTTTGTTTTCTTCTGCTGGAAATCGGTCTTGAAAGTAAAGATTTGAGTGGGGTTTGAACTCACCATCTCCCGATCATGTGGCAGCGTTCTAACACACTGAGCCACTGGTTCCATGGGCTATTAGTCCATTGTCTCGAGTGATCTTCGTCATTTTTTCAAATCCTCAAAAATTATGAAAAACGGCATGCTTATAGTATGCCGTCTGAGATGGGCTACAGGCCATGGTCAAAAAGAATGAAAAACGAGGATTTGAAAAAAAGACGAAAATCACTCCGAAACCATGGGCTATAGTCCATTGTCTCGAGTGATTTTCGTCATTTTTACAAATCCTCAAAAATGATGAAAAACGGCATAGTATGGGGACCAAACATGCAGCTATGGCTTCTGACCCAGTACAATATTTAACGAACTTTGGAGAGTCAGACACCAAGCCAGAACAAGATGCAGCATTGGCAGAGAAGTACTTGGTGCGTGTCTGGGCGGGGGCCAGGTCAAGTACAACTGCTGAGACATTTGATGACCTCAGGGTGGAAAGTTATACCAGTGCCAGTGCTGGAATTGATACTCTCCCTCACACAAGTAGTGTGATCAGATGTTGCATCCAACAAGGTGCTTTCTGGTGCATAGGGCTTGCCACCTGCTTGAGACAGCAAAGGAACCCAAGTCAAGACTAGAGCCAATGGAACATGGATGGGCGGAGCACTTTGGTACACTCCTGCCATCAAAATGTCTGAAGCCCTTACCACCCAGTTTGCTCACAGTATGCAAGTGTGCAGGGAAGTGACACTCGACGATGTGGCTGCTGTGCTGGGCAAGACACTGAACCCTAGATTGCCTCCAATGAGTTGGTCGGTGTGAGCTTGCCACCATTGGTGTGTGAATGTGGGGAAATGAGGACACTGGAGTCGGCTGTTCGCCGCTTCACCTCCCAATGTATGAATGAACCATTGTAAAGCGCTTTGAGCACTTGGAAAAGCGCTATAAAAATGCAATTCATTATTTTTATTCTGCATATTGCCCACCTGTGGTGTGGCTACAAACAAGCCAGTATCAGAAGACTTACTGAAGCTTACTGTATGAGGTTGCTACTGAGAGAATCTCCAGTGCAAGCCAGATGTTTGTCATTGCTGGGGTATAGCTCTGCTATGCTACACAATCTTATGTATAGATTTATGTATATGGAATCTGAGTCAGTAAATGAGTCATGACATTATTGATGTCATAACTAACTCTATACATATTTCTGTCAGATTCTCCTCTAGACTGTGGAAACATTGTCTGTATATGTTCAAAACTGAACATAGTGGGTGGAAGTCGCATATTGTATTTCTTTCTTTATTCTTTTTAATTATTTTATTATGTTGTGTTTTTATTGTGTTATTGATTCCCCCGAGTCTGACATCAAGATTTAATTGAATTGAATATTCGAGGACTTTTGGAGAGAAATGAGAGTCCACTGCACCCCAGTCACTCCACTGCAGAGGAGATGTGTACGTGTCTGTGTCCAGCTGATGCTTTGTGACGACCATTAATGCAATTAATGTAAAGGAAGGCAATTATCTTTCTGCAACTGTCAAATAAGTCTTCTACATCTATTCCAAGATTAATTAATTAATGAATACAATTAATTCATACACATAAGGGCTAAATATCTTAGCTGAAAATAGCCAGTCTAAAGCTCACAACGTCACACATGTACACACAGAGGTATGTACGGTATATGTTCATGTTGTTGTTGTTGTTGTTGTCCCATGCACATTGAAATGAATTGCCATCCACCTGTGTGTGCATTAGAGTGTTTTTGTGTCTGCGAGCACTGGAGTGTGTGCACCGTGTATGTATGTTTCCAATCATTACGCTGGAAATCAGCTGTAAGTGCAGTTGTGTGTGCCGTGACCTGACTTAGATCAGATAGGACCCCTCCTCCCCCCTCCTCCCCCCTCCCCCCACCGGCCCCTCTCTCCCCGCCTTCGCCGGGCCCCATTTGTCATGGCCCCAGCTGTCGGAGGGCCGTGATTGGTTGGCTCGGCAGACAGATAGCCGATAGGCCCTGATTAATAGCTGAGGCCCCAGAACTTCCTCATTGATCAACAGGACAGCCTGGGGGAGGGAGGGGTGAGGGGGGGGGGGAGCTAGGGAGGGAGGAGAGGAATGGCAAAGGGAGAGAGAGAAAAAGCATACCCTGTCGCTCTGAAAGTGCTGGGTGATAACCCTGAGAGGCTCTTGCAGTGTGTGTGTGTGTGTGTGTGTGTGTGTGTGTGTGTGTGTGTGTGTGCGTGTGTGTGTGTGTGTGTGTGTGTGTGTGTGTGTGTGTGTGTGTGTGTGTGGCTGTGTGTGTGTGGCTGTGTGTGCGTGTGAGTGCCTGTGCGTGTGCGTGTGCGCGTGCATGTGCGTGAGCGTGTGAGTGCGTGTGAGTGTGTGTGAGTGCGTGTGTGTGCGTGTGTGTGTGTGTGTGTGTGTGAGTGTGTGTGTGTGTGTGTGTGTGTCCATTTCTATTTTGTATGTGGGTTAGGTGCATTTGTTTACACTACTGAAAAGAGATGAGAGAATGTGAGAGAGAGGATAATGGTCGAAGAAAATATGGGGTGAAAAAGAGTCTTGATTACGTCTCACTCTTTCTCTGTTGGCTGCTGTTTTGTTTGCTTATGCAGAAGAAGAATGTGCACGTTACACTGTTGGGGTGTGTGTATGTGTGTGTGTGTGTGTGTGTGTGTGTGTGTGTGTGTGTGTGTGTGTGTGTGTGTGTGTGTGTGTGTGTGTGTGTGTGTGTGTGTGTGTGTGTGTCAGTTAGCATCTGTGACTTTATTTTGAATAAGAAAGCATGTACTGGTATGTTAAGTTAACAAACAAAGCACTGCCCCACTTGGCCAACAGTGTGTGTGTGTGTGTGTGCGTGCGTGCGTGCATGTAAAAACAGCAGCATTACCCCACATACATAACTATAGAAATCTTCAGTGACCAGCCAATGTCAGCAACCAAGCACACATTAGGATGTCAGAGAAACTGAAACATCTTCTTATACTGTAGCCGTAGCAAAAATGCAATAACGACTGTTATGACAGTAAATTATGAAGTCAATTTACTTAGCATTTGACACCTTTTATGGTAAAGCGTCTCTCCTCTCCTCATCTCCTCTCAAGGTTTCCTCCTTCTCCTCTCATAATGCATGCCATTTCACTGACATAAATGCAATGCATTCATTCAATACTTTGTGGCTGCATTCTGGATTGTTTCACACACAATTTCACACATAATATATATATTTATATATATGTAAAATGTATGGGACATGCATGAGTTTGGAATCAAATATGCCTTACAGTGTGTGTGTGTGTGTGTGTGTGTGTGTGTGTGTGTGTGTATGTGTGTGTGTGTGTGTGTCCTCTCCTGCTGTTCCATCCAGCCCCTCGATGATTGATGATCTTCACTCCCCCAGGGTCAGGTAGGGTCGTGACCTCCCACAACTGACCCCCCTGCCGAGAGGGTCAATCACACCCACACACACACACACACACACACACACACACACACACACACACACACACACACACACACACACACACACACACACACACACACACCAGCTCATAAGGAAACAGATGGCTTCGGGACAACTGGTTGCTCCACACCTTTCCCTTACTAAACTTAACACTTTCTAATATAGAAATTCTGAAACATTTTTATTTCAAGCATCCCCAAATGTAGGCCTATACACGTATTTGACCATGGAGTCCCATCTGAAATGTGTTTGTCACCAGTAAGAGAATCTACAGCAGTTTGTCTGTTTTAGAATAGCCGAAAATTAAATATGGCTTAAGTGTTTAAACTGTTTCTCATTTTGCTGGCGGGCCCCTTGAAACCCCCTCAGGGGCCCCTGGGGGACCCCGGGCACCACTTTGAGAACCACTGCTCTAATGCTCTCTTAATAATCTCCCATAAACACAAACACGGCAATTAACTCACCCCAACTCCACACACACCTCACTGTGGCTCAAGAGGTAGAGCAGGTCGTCCAATGATCCATGGGTCGGCGGTTCGAATCCCGGCTCCTCCTGTCTACATGTCCAAGTGTCCTTGGGCAAGACACTGAACCCCAAATTTCTCCCGATGTTCTGGTTGGTACCTTGCATGGCTTCCGCTACAATCGGTGTATGAATGTGTGTGTGAATGGGTGAATGTAATGCACAATCTATGTAAAGCGCCTTGGATAAAGGCGCTATATAAATGCACCATTTACCATTTACCTGCTCTTTGAATCACACATACATATCAAATTATTATTATTTTGGACCAAGCTTTAACAAAACCTGAACTGAACATCTGTGGAAATGGTGCCAAAGATGTTCCACATCTTGCAGAGAAAATTCGTTTTAATAATCATTTCTCATGACAAATACATTTGATTTGTTGTTCCCTCCTTTTTCTTTCTTCTAAAATGTATATCTTTGCTTCGTATGTGTTTAAGGACAATTAAAATGGCATATCGACTTTTAACCTGGCATCCCCCCATTGTTTTGTAAACATAAAGCCATATGGGTGAAAGACAATTCAACAAAACATGTTAGGCCTACTGTAAATAAATATGCTGAGGACTTCATGCTATTTTAGGCCTACGTCTGTAGCAATACCGCCCTCAAGTGATCACACAAAGTCATAACAGGGGAGTGGTTATCACCAGGAAAACGATGTTTTTTATTGATGAATAAATAGCACAGGAAATGTAATGGTATATATAAAGTGGGATACATTCCAGCCATCAAACTAGTGTTACACTTACACACAAGCGAGTTGAGAGAGTGACACTGGAGTGGTTACTGCTAAGAATATCCAACTGCATACCTGAGTACTATTATACCCATCACAGTACACACCCATTGTCACTATCAGAAGAGTTAATAGTCAATAAAAATCGTCGTCGTCGCATACATCATCCAATAAAAGAACATACTTCTTAATTAATTAATTTGTCAACGTATGTTATTATCTTTTAACCATGATACAATGTTGTTGATTTTTTAAAACCTCATCTTTTCACCATGATCATGTAAGATGACAACTGAATTTATGTGATTGGTTAGCCGATTTGATCCTTTCATTGTCAATTCGACACAGTGAACCCACCAGCTGCTCAAAAAAAAATCACACTCATGAGAAGTGAGGGGGCCCACTGTGGCTATAGCTGCCACATGACGTCACTGCTTAAAGCAAACATTAAAAGTCCATAGACTTGACTGGGGTGCTGTTTGTTAAGAAAACATTAAAATGCCATAGACTTGGCTGCCACATGACGTCATGAGTGGTGCTGCTGACAGACATTGGGAACTATACGCAGAGTATAAGCAGTAAAGAGTACATACAGAAAACCTTCACCAGGTTAGTAAATAATAAACAATTACAAATATGGAAAATTCTCTCACTCACTCACACACAATTAGGCCTACCACATAAACAAAAACACCTGCACAAGACACTAGAAACACAATACTGATACAAATATCCTATACTGCTATTTACTTATGTTCTATATATGCAGTATACTGTACATGTCATGTTGTCGTGTCATTCCAATCCACTCGCGGCATGGCTCAGGAAGTAGAGCGGGTAGCCAGAACGGTTGCTGGTTTCAATCCTCCCGGCTGCGCGTTGAAGTGTCCTTGAGCAAGACACTGAGCCCGGGCGCTGGCTGCTCCTTGCATGGTTTCCTGCAGTGATGTGTGTGCATCTGTATTGTATTATTATTAGCATATAAAGTGCATCTGTGGCCTTGCTGTGATGCTGCCTGTGAATTGATGAATGTATATTCATTGTAAAGAGCTTTGAATGGTGGTAAATAATTAAATAATAGATAGACCCCCTATCAATTATTTAATGCAGTCCATATATATTGCACACAGCCCAGTCACTATAATATCTGACTGTAAATACATTTTCATTCATATATATTTGATATATTCTTATTTTTCACACTTATGCTCATTTATTTAATGTAACTGCAATCTGTGGGAAGCTTGGACAAACAAAATGTGTCACCCACTCCTTTAAACTTGTCATGTGAGGCTAAACTTGAAGTTGAAGTTGATAAGCCATGGAGAAGGGCTACACCATTGGTTGCAAAAACCAATGGTTGGCACAAATAATCCTAATATTATTGTTGTTGTTATTAATATTCATGGTCCTATCTTGTTGGTAGAATAGAACAGTCGCCACTCCTTTGGGGTGTTTTTTGTCACATTATATACATATAGGTGACATTGGTCCTCTGCATTTTACCCATCGTATAACAGCTAGGAGCAGTGAGCAGCCATTGGATTCTACGGCTCTCGGGGAGCAATTAGAGAAGTAGTAAAAGTAGCAAGTAGGAGTATGGAGTATAAGGCTGGAACGATAAGGGTTGATGGGATGGAAGTATCATGCTTTGGTTCGTCTCATTCCAGCATGTTCTCCCAGACAGCGACCTTCAGCCATTTGGCCACGTGCCTCTCAATCACCTGAGGGACCAGACATTGAGAGAGTCAGTTCATAGTTACATACGTACATTAATGCCTAATTTATGCTCCGTCGCTCTGTGCAGCAGAAATCATGCTGAAAGAATTCACATGTTGCAGAACTCAAAAGTAGGCTACAAAAGCAACAGTGTGGGCAGAACACATGTGAATGCACAATAGAATAGTCCACCGCACTTGGGGTGCTTTTTGTCCCATTAAATGTACTAGAGCTGCCCAGGCCGTAGCGTAACGGTCTGGGCACCGGACTGGTAATCCAGTCGCAGTGTGCCGCGGGTTCGACTCCCGGACCCGACACGGCCTTTACTGCATGTCATCCCCCCATCTCTCTCCCGTTTCCTGTCAGCCTACTGTCTGTCCCTTCAAAAATCAATAAAAAGGCGTAAGCCGCAAAAAAAAAAAAAAAAAAAAAAAAAAAAAAAAGTACTAGAGCTGTGCCCGTTAGGCACTGGCCTACCTGGAACAATGCGAGTGTCCCTTTTATATGGAGTTCTTTGTCAGGCATGCCCAAATATGGAGTCTATGGTGATGTCAGAACAGGCCAGCTCCATATATGGAGACAGGCCAGGCACTTGACACTCCCTGTGGTGGTGTGGAACGCGTGTGTCGAATTTGAAGTCGGTGGGACGAACGGTTAATCTCGAGTTACGTGGATTACAGACGTACATACACACACACATATACAGAGACTCTCCAGTAATCCCGGTTCTCCATACATCTGGCCAGTTTGTTGGTGTTTTGCGCTCCTTACAGTACATCCACATTATGTTAATGTTGGATGTGGGCAGTGGTGTCATGCTCATAGAACGCGGTACCACGCCGTGGTCTTTACGACCTCTGGGGGTACGCCGTCGGGCCCAGCACTTTTGCCCTCTCTCGGCACGGTTTTCACTAATTTCACCAATGCACATACTGTACTGTAGGTGAAATTCGTCCTCTGCCTTTACCCATCCTAAAACAACAAGGAGTAGTGAGCAGCCATTCTACGGCGCTCGGGGAGCAAGTCTGGGTTAAGAGTCTTGCTCAGTGACACACATGGACACATTGCTGACCTGGCCTGGAATCGTATCTGGGACAACCAGGGATCTGGCTCCCCAGGCGGTCACTAACTAACCACTCAGCTTTATCACCGTACATCATCATACATCCTCTCATTCTGGCCAATCAGAATTTGCGTCCTCACCCTCGTCTTCAATGTTTGCGTTTACACAAACACTCAAAATTGTCCATTCATTGTCAATGGGATATAATGTTTGTATTAACACATTCACTAAAAGATGGAGGGGCTATCACATTCCGTGCTCGGTAATTCAATCAGCTGAGCACATTCCATGCTCATACACACAAAACTGTGAATTTCTGGGCCCATTCCGTGCTCACACACACACACACACACACACACACACACACACACACACACACACACACACACACACACACACACACACACACACACACACACACACACACACACACACACACAAATAAAATAGAACTGTTATTATGGACGGTACAGTATAGCACAGTGAAGCACGCCGACCTGTCTGGCCTTCTTCAGGGACCGGCTGTCGGCGGCTGCACTCATCATCATGTCGGCACAGTGGGACGTGTCCTCGATGAAGACAGCCTGGTCCTTCTCTCCCTCCTTCGTTCCGTTCTTCACCACCGACAGCTCCTGCCAAGGATCAATGCCACCTAAAGGAAATGACCAGCGAAGTGAGAGAGAGGCCAGCACACACACAGCAATATCTTCCTCGCCCTAAGTCAATTATGTGGCTAATTACTCATTAGAGCCTTGGTAAACAGTCTTTGTATGGCCAATATGAACTAGGAGGTTCTCTACCAGGGCGGGTTGCCCTAACCCAGGGCTGTAACCGTCATGACCCGAGGAAGCTGTCCGGGGGGGAATTGTTTTTCTATGACATACAGTCACAAATTCAAAAGGTTGACTTTCGCATTTCTTGTGCCCCCTATGGTCAGGGGGCCCTATGGTTTTCGGACGGAACGTCTCTATAGATAGAGGCCCCTCAACATGTGATTCCAATTCAGGGTTGATTGGACGTTGCATTTGTTTTCTGTAAGAAATAGGCCCCTCCCACTACTTGGAAGCCAATTACCGGCGTATGGAATGCGAAAATGTCAGGGTGCAGTGGCTTATACAGGCAGCATGCACTAAAGTTTTGACGCTGATAGGTCAATCAGTATGCAAGATTCTGGATCCTCTCTCGCACGCAGGCACGCACACACGCACGCACACATCGATATCATCTCTATCCCTGGCCAAGATAATGAATTCTTTAACTTTTTGCATTGCTGGCCATGTAGAAGGTGGATGTTTCGAGACATCCGATGATTCCGATCTACAATTAATTTGCAATGAATGAACATGCAGGAGTCAAATAATGTGGGGAAGACAATTACTTATTGGTCGATATGAATTATTAAATCAGCCATCATTGTTTGAGTTGGTGCACTGCAGAAAAGTACAGGTGTTGCAGCAAATCCCTAATATGTGTTACTGACTGGAGAAAACTTTTATTCCAAAATGTTGCCCTACAATATCAGCGAAAAATGACCCGTGTTCATCCAAAATGATTGCTAGTCATTCTTTATGTGCTTCGCCCTTCTTAGGCCTAATGTTGTGCAGAAACCTTGTATGTCCAAAACCATTACTATCAAGAAATGGAAAAAATAACCTGATTTTACGGGGGCCAGTTTCGAATAGGTGCCCTTTGAGAGCGGTTTTGAAGGAGTCAAGGGATTCACATGTCTTAATGACTGTTGGTAGGGCGTTCCACATTTTGGTGGCATAGGAGCGAAAATAATTTAGTCCCTTGTTTGTGCCGAATCTATGGTTCGTTGCACTCCCTCTGGTGTTGTGGGTGTGGACTGCGTTAACATTAAGGAAGTATCTAGACAGGTACATGGGTATCTTGGTGGTTAATCGAGTCTTGTGGACCAGAGCCATTGCAAGATGCTGTACTCTGTCGTCGCCACTAAGCCATTCCAGCCTGTGAAAGTGGGCAGGGGTGAGGTGGGTTCGGGGGTGAGGCCAAGTAGGAGCCTGACCAGTTTGTTTTGGGAGGTCTGGAGCCTTGTTTTAAGGGCCTTTGAGGTGCTGTGGTACCAAGAGGTGCTCCTGTTAAGGTCTTCAAGGTGTTTTTGCTGACCAGTGAGGAGATCCTGTAAAGGAATCTTGTTCTTTGATTGACTTTTTTTATTACGTTGGTGGCCATTTTATCACCGGAAAGATTAGCCTCCAGGATGGAACCTAGGTAGGTAATTTCATCTTTCCGTGTGATAATATTGTCACCCACTCTAACCAAGAGTATATATATATATATATATATATATATATAGTTTTTTCTTTTTATCACAGTCAGACCCACTTTCAACAAATGTTTTCCAACATTTTCACTTCAGGAATTCAGAAAAATAACACATTGTAGATCGGCTATTTTGATGAAATACGGACATAGGCCTATAATGTTTCTGCCCGACAAAGACAGTATATATAATAATCATGAATAAACAATTTATACATTTATACATATTTAAACATAAAACATCAAAATCCAAGCAAAGATCAATAATAGCGTAATAGTGAAATAGGCAAAACAGTGAGTACATGGATAGCAACAGAAAGATTAAAAAAGAAAAGAAAAGCTGTGTTTTAAAGAGGTCTACAGAGCCTGCCTGTCAGAGATTATTCCAGGCCATTTTGATAGGCACCTCGGGCAGTTCAGCAGTGGAAGACCCGATGGGGCGATTTGGGACATACTTGGAGGCAGTCATGGAGGTAGGAAGGTGCAAGACTAGTGATGCACCGAATATTCGGCTGCAGAAAATATTCGGCAGAAAATGGCTAAAAATGCATTTTCGGCCTATTCGGTTTCGGCCCGAATAGGCAGAAAATATATCGCCGAATAGTGTATGCAATTAATGCATTCAAAAGAGCAGAATAAATGTTTTATGGACCCATAATAGTGATTATTATTTAAGTAAAGTTTTGCCATAACCATTTATTTTGCCATAAATCAGGTAGCTTTAAGGTATGGCCATGACAGCAATGGTAGGAAAAACGATATATAATATTAATCATATTCGGATATTCGGTATTCGGTTTTCGGCCAACTGTTTCCTATATTTGGTATTCGGTTTCGGCCAAGAATTTCCCTTTCGGTGCATCCCTATGCAAGACCATTGAGAGCTTTATAAAAAAGTAAAATCTATCCTAAAAACAACCAGGAGCCAGTGTAGAGAGGCTAAAACTGGAGTGATTATGTTCTCTCATCTTAGTTTTCGTTATAAAACTCTGGCTGCCACATACTGAACAAGTTGTATAGCCTCGCAGTGGTTTTCTTTGGCAGGCCAGTGCAATGCAAGTGCATTGCCGTAATTAAGTCGAAAAACTAAACGAAAGCGTGGATCAACGTTTTTTCATCGTCTAACGACAGATAGGCTCTGATTTGTGCAATGTCTCTAAGATGGGAAAAAAGGCAATCTTGGTGTGATGATTAATATGTACATGCATCGATGCTAACCCCCAGGGGTTCTTTATGTAGGCTACTATGTAATGTTGCAATGCTCACCGTTGACATAGAGCACTCTGTGTGTGCGCGGGTGGTCTGCTCCGTAGTACTTGTTGGTGGAGGCGATGCGTTCGGGCAGGCTGTGTTCAGGGATGTTGAACAGGATGCGGCACAGCTGGGTCTGGGCCTGCAACGTCATCATCCTGGAGAATGGACAACTGGCGTCCTCACATGTCTCGACTGTCTCGTGCAAACACACACACACCAACATGTGCACACATTTACGTGAGCACACACGCACGCACGGTGGTATAGTCACACATAAACCCCTATAGGCCAATAAAAAAAAGACTATAGGCCTATACCAAATTTCCCACTTTAAACAGAAGAAGCCTGTCGGCTGCCGGACTACTGCTAGACTTGGACTACCGGCCAAGGTGCCTGGACCGCTGAGCCACGGCCCAGGCCACACCTCCGTGTTTCTATTTTGTGTGTGGGTGAGGTGCATTTGTTTATGCTACTGAAAAGAGATGAGAGAATGTGAGAGAGAGGATAGTGGTCGAATAAAATATGGGGTGAAAAAGAGTCTTGATTACGTCTCACTCTTTCTCTGTTGGCTGCTGTTTTGTTTGCTTATGCAGAAGAAGAATGTGCACGTTACAAAGACACTGTTGGGGTGTGTGTATGTGTGTGTGTGTGTGTGTGTCATGAGCATGACGTTAAACTGCTCCATTGTAACTACCACCGTTAATGTAGTGGGTGCAGATTTAAGATGCATTTGCAACTTCTGTGGACTGTGTGTTTAAAGTAAACACCATCGCAAGCTTGCATAGGCCTACAAGCAGGTGCTGCTCACCGATGGAGTTGCACCTGAACTATTTATGTCCTTGCATGCAATTTCCTTTGTGTGAACATGAATCAATTGTTAATGTGTGTGCGTGTGCGTGTGCGTGCATGTGCATGCGTGCGTGCGTTAGTAGTAGTAGAAGTGCATACTGGTCCCTTACAGAAACCAAACTCAGTGCAGCATTGGTACAACCACTGTCTGTCTCCGCTCCTGGCTGCCTCCTCTGACGTGTCCAGAAGGTCATTGACCGCCTGCTCATGGGACGCATCCAGACACTCCTCCTCACCAGTAGAACGATACACCTGGATAGAACACACACACACACACACACACACACACACACACACACACACACACACACACACACACACACACACACACACACACACACACACACACACACACACACACACACACACACACACACACACACACGCTAATGTCTACAGGGCTTCTGTCCTTTCCTACACTACAACCAACCACTGCATAATTTGTATGTAATGTATGTAGCCTATTTTTATAGTGTGCAGCAAATAAACTACACGAATAAACTACATGTAGAATTAAAGAGAAACCTAACAAGAAAGCAGAAAACCAGCAAGCATGAAGAATGGAACTCACATGAAAATGTTTCCATCAGTTATTATGTCATCCAGGGCCCAAAGTGATATACATACACAAAGCTGATTGGTGATTTGCCTATTCAGTAATGCCACAGCTCATGGTTGTCACAATATAAACACCTGCTATTTGATTACAATCGCCTGTTTGCCACTGTGAATTATAGATCAACAGCGACCTCTGGTGTCCATAATGTGTGCATGACGAGTGTATAGGGCTGTCACAATCGGGACATGTTACAAGTTATGATTACAATTAATCATGATTTATTTAATTGTGTTTTGGAGAGGGAACATTGTAATACATAGAAATTAGGCTACATTTCCATTTGGCTTATTCGTAAATATACAAATAAATTACTGACAATGACTGACCAATTAAAATATATAAATTGACTATGTATGGCCAAAAGACAGAGGCACATGCAGGACCAGATGGAAGCAGATAGTCACAGCATATCTCTGGTCCATAGAAGGAGTAGAAGTCCTTGTACCTGAGCTAGTCACAGCCTTGTAGAGAACCACATGTAGAGAACCAAAAGGATTAAGTATGCTTTTAATGACAAATATGACAATATTTATAATAATTGTATACTTAGTGGAAATCTCATTGCTGACCTTCAGAGCAATGGATGCAACTTAAGTTTTTGGGTGTGAATATTCTGAAAGAAATTTGCCCCCAAATAGTTTTACTCTACGCAAGATCAACAAATTATTAAAGTGTAATAGAACTCTTAATATCTCAAGACAGGTCTTCTGTCAGCATCAGTGCCCTAAACATGTGTATTGTTGCAGTTAGTAGGAATAAACATAGAAGCACCCCGGAGGAAGTGGACTACACAAAGAACGGAGGTATGGCAGACAACCACTGAACAGTGTTAGTGTGGATTAGAGGCGAGCAATGTATTATTATCTTATTTTTTTGAGCAATATTTGCACTTGTGGCCTTCATGGGCCCCTTGCTTGGCTCCTGGGACTCGGAGCCAAACCTAGTTTTGCAATCAAATATGACTTTTCTGTTTGGATGTATGGGCTGTCAAGGCCAGAAAGTAGTTTTTTGCCACTCAGTAGGCATTTCCGCATAACTTCCTGGTAACTTCCTGGCGCATACCCTCTATACTCATGGCTGTCCCCTCCACATACTCCAGCAAAGTAAAATGTTATTACCATAAGTACAGTACTTGAGTAAATGTACCTAGTAACTTTACACCACTGAGACTCATACCTGAACCAGTCTGACAAAGCGGTCGTAGGCCTCCTCTTCCTCCTCATACGCTTCGCTCTTATTGGTCATGAGGGCACACAACTCGTCAATAGACATGACCGCGCCGTCGTCGTTGAACTGCACCGTTCCTGTGATGATGTCCGCCAAGCTCTGCATCAACTCAATCTGCGAGGAGCAAAGTGTGGAGCGACAGTTTTATGTTCCTATCAAAAAGCTCCAGTACTTAGTTAGTTAACGATCTCTTCTCACCATTGTTGTTCATTGTTGTGAACAGCAAACAACAATGGTTCATTGTTGTTCATGAAATGGCAAAGATGAGAAGTTACATTTGAAACTAATATAGACATAGAGAATAAATGAGTGCCTATGAGTTTTGACCGTTTCTATGAAAAAAGCTCCAGTGCTACTAACTAACTAAATGTTTTGAGCAATAGTGCACTTGTGGCCCTCAGGGGCCCCTGGTGTGGCTCCTGGGAGCCAAACGTAGTCCCTGGTGTGACTATATCTCTTTTTACCATTGTTTTCATGAAACGACAAAGATGAGAAGTTACATTACATGCCACTAAATTAGACATATAGTGAAGAAATTAGTGCCTATGATTTTTGACCAGTCATATCTTTTTTTATAAACATCAAATGTATTATTATCATGTCATGTGTAATAAACTTTGCTCATTCCTGAAGGCAGTCACTGTAAAACGGAAGGAATACATAGATAATAAACAACACAAACGCAACTAAAACAAATGTAAGTTTATCACTGTATAGACTAGTATAGAGAGTATGCACATGCATGATTTTCCTGCGTACCACCTGTTTCTAAATGTCACATAATGCAGGAGGTAGCACAATGTTGTGTTATTGAAAACAAGCACTTCCAAACTCTGACACATGCAGGGCATTTCTTGACAATCTCATAACGTTTCTATGGTGGATTTTTATGAAACAAAAACTTTGCAGATAGAAAGAGAATAATTCAAGCCTTTCGTCCAGCTGTAATGTTGGTGAATTTAACATTGTTTAATGCAATCAGACAGGACTTTTCTGTTTGGTTGATTGGGCTGTCAAGGCCAGAAAGTAGTTTTTTGACACTCCTGCATAACTTCCAGGCACGATGATGTCATGTGCATACCCTCTATTGAAAGTCAATAATGATAGTATCTACTATTTAACTAACACAATTTATATTTTTTGAGTATTTCAGGCATGAAGTAAAACATTTTTTTGTATGTTTTGAGCTGAACCTTTTCTGTTTGGGTTTTATATATAATATATAATATATAATATATATTATATATTATAATATATTATATTCTAGCAGTGACTGACTGAGATATCGACCGCAACTGGTTGTGGCCCCCATCAAGTGACCTTTCGACCAATGCGGCCCTCGCCCCAAGTTCAGTTCGACACCTCTGCTCTATAGGGTGTCCTCCATTAAGAAATACATAAATGTTTAAGCCTGAACTATAGTGCCACAGCTCATCATAACCTTTTCCTTATTGATCCTATAATGAGCACAATCCAAAAGAGGGCTTTCTTTCACCTGATCCTCGAGGTCTTCAGGGACCTCACAGCAGCCAAAGTCCTTGGCCACATCGGTGGCATTGCCCCCCATCAGCTGAGCCTCTACGGCAGCAAAGGCCTCCCACACGTCCGCCACGCACTGCCGCGAGGAGAGGAGACAGGAGACAGGAGACAGGAGACAGGAGACAGGAGACAGGAGAGAGGAGACAGGAGGCAAGACGTTACATTGATATCATCGCTGTCAACCGGAAACCTTGTATATAGAAAACAGTTAGGTTTCGGCAAAAAATAGCCCGTGTTCCTTAGGACCAAATGTAGTTATTTAGCGTGTAGATAGCAGATCTACAAGTTCACAATGTGTCACAGTGCGACACCCCGTGAGCTTGTAGATCTGCTGTTTTTGCAGCGTTTCTGTGACACTGCAGAATGACAAAGTTAGGGCATTCATTTACGAAGAAACATAAAACATTGACGCAGATGTGAGGTTTTAACAGACAACAGTTCAACAGACAACCGTTAATAAAACGAATGGGTGTACATTATTTAAATGTATTCTTTTTTTTTTAATAATATCGATTTTGGGTGCATATTTGAACACAATAATTCAAACGTTTTCAAAATAGCACATCTACAAGCTTAAAGTAGGGCTTGAGTCAGCCTAATGAATACAGTAAATGAGTCTGACATCAATTATTATTTTATGATTTATGTATGTCAATCAACACACCTCTCGGTTATTCCAAAAAGTAATAAATAGAATAATCGTTAAAGAAATAATATAGTTGAAGCCCTGATTACATATTATTACGTGACAACCATGCTTTCTGTGAGAAGACTATTATGTCCTAAAACAGAGACAGACTAAGAGGATGTCTCCCTACCTTCTGTGAGCCTCCAACGTCCTCATTCATCAAACTCAGGCCAACGATCTGAAGGAGAGGAAACGATGGATGAAAATAGGTCATTTCTTTTGTCCAGCAACAGGGACAGGGTTGTGCAACAATGAAAGTGAGCCTTAACCTTGTTGAAGGTGGAGAAGTCCAGCTTGGCTTTGACCGGAGCAGAGGAGGCCACAGCCCCGTAGACCAAGTGAGGAAACTGTGGGGAGATGTACACAATTTACAATTTAGGGCCCTTTTCGCAGACACTCTTAATCCAGAGCGATTTACATTCATCAAGTAAGAAAACATGGTAATACATCAAATACATAAAAATAGTCATCATAAATATATGTAAGCTAAGAACCTAACAGTGGAATATATAATGAAACCAATCAAATTAAACAACATGCTCTGTTTTTATTTCTAAATTTACTTCTATATTTGTAAAAAAAACAAAAAATGAATAAACAGAACATAAAAAATTAAACAACATGCTATCTAACTTAAATTACATAAATTGAGCCTATGCATACGCCTGTAAGGTCTTCAAGACTAGGGCAAGTGCTACCCAGGCTAAAATGGAGTCTGGGTCTGGGTTTTAAGACTACGGCAGAAGATTGAGAGTGAGTATGCAGTTCTGACTGCAATGGGAAGTGCATTCCATAGTTTTGGAGCCAGAAGGGAGAAGAGTTTGGGACGTGTGGAGCTGCTGAGCATTGTCGTTTGGCGTTTTTACTGAAGGTAGTTCCAGCCTCCCTACACAGTAAGAGTCATTTGTACACTCTGAGAGTTATAAAGAACACTGATATAATAAATAACAACACTTGCCATAGCCTTGATGACCTTGCAGGCTTATGCAAATGCTTTTAATTTAGCATGTTATGTAGACAGATGCCAGATTCAGTTGTAGACCTGCGGTATCCTATGGTTCCCAAACCTTTTACCCCGTGACCCAAAAGAGAAATGTGTTGTCTCACCAGGACCAAAACTAGTGAAAACAGCAGCTCACGACGCTTCACTTTGCGCCGCGTTGTGAGCTTGTAGATGGGCAATTCTCACTACTTTTCACTACTAATTTATGGAATTTCTTAGATTTAAAAATAATATTTATTCATATTACTGAAAAGAAATCCTTGAATTTAATTCATGATTTTTTTTCTCGCTTTTTTGGGAATGTTTTTTGAAAATGTTTTGAAATAGGCCTAGTAATAATTAAAAAATAAATGTAGAAAACAAAAAATAAGGGGACCCATAAAAAGTGGTCCACGACCCAACCTTGGGTCCCGACCCAGTGTTTGGGAACCCATGCTATAGCGTGTACATTTTCAATGTGCAGATTATGTAGTTTTTGATATTATACACGTTTAGACTGATGATAGGTTCTTGGTTATGATCCTAGATTACTATTTCTATCCATTTGATGTTTGCTTAATGCTTACTATACACATCACTTTGGATTAAAGAGCGTGTGGCTAAATGGTAAATGCCCGGATATTGTAAATGATATAATGTGAATGTATGAGACGTGTCCACAGACCTTCCCTCTGAACCAGGCAGACAGGGCTCCGGCGTATGAACCGCCGAAGCTGATCCAGGTGTTCAGGTGGCTCAGGTCGAAGCGCTCCGTCATGTACTGGTGGAACTCTACCATGTCGGCCAACCTGCACGCCGCGGGAAGCAACACAACGCAACTTAAACACACATGATGTGGCTCAGCTCCAGTGCTGTGCTGCAAGCACCCTCACCGTTCCGGCCAGATGAACGATGAACACAGTTCAACAGACTCAGACTCAGACACACACACGTCACAGACACACACACACACACACACACACACACACAGTGCTCACGCCTGCACGCTGCTCAGGTCTGCCAGGTTCTCGGTCTCCAGGCCGTCAGGGTTGATGCTGTCGCCATAGAAACGATGCTCCAGGGCCACCAGGAGAGCTCCATGCTCCTCGGCCATGTCGACATGGTGTCCTGCAACAAACAGTAACTTATTGCATGTTTCACTTTATTTTGGAAAGCTGGGGAGCCCAGCTGGCCGAACATGATAGATAGGTCTTGTATAGACCAGTGGTTCTCAAAGTGGGGTCTGGGGACTCGCAGTAACACCCCTGCTAAATGAGGAACAGTTTAACTTTACTATTATTTAGCCCAACGAGAAAATGTACTGTACGTATATGACTATTCAGATACTGTCTGATTCATTCTATCCACTGTTAGATCCCCACCTTTAGTGTAGTTAGTTGTAGAAAAAACGTCTCTAATGGGAGTCCCTGGCACAAAAAAGGACATGTTTTCTTACAAAAAAAAAAAAAACGTTTATTTTTTTTGTGCCATAGTCCCTGGCACAAACAATAGTAATATTTGGCTGCAGTACGTTTTTGTGCCAGGGACTCCCAATAGAGACGTTTTTTGTCCACAATTTTCCACAATATCGATACATAGGCCTATTATGTGGAGGTTCTTGAAATGAAAATGATAGACTCTGTATTGCAGTTCAAATGTTTGCCCTTGTCTGGCGAACGGGGTAAGAGAGGCAGGCATGGCTGTCCTACCTGCCAGAACGCTGAACTCTGAGATGGCTTCCTCTCCTCCGATGTAGAGGAACACTGGGCCGTGAGGACGTTCCCAGTAGGCCTCATTCACAAAGAACCTCTGGAAGGAACACAGAAAGACATAAGCACTGCACCCAAACATGAGTGACAAAGAGATGCAAGGATGTATATTATTAGTATACATAGTGCCTGGGGCTGCGGACAATTGCGATTTGACATCTGCATTTTTGTGTAGGTTTGTTTAAGTGCTCGCCTGCTTTTGCAGCTTTGTATTGATCCTTCCCACTAAGTAAATATTCGCTTATTAGTCAGGGCAGATTCAAGCCCAGCACACACCAGGTGCGCAGCGACGCGGCAACGCCTGGAAAATAGAACGGTGGCGTATCGGAGCGTCAGGCGAGGCGCGTCGGACGCCGCCTGTGTGGGATAGGTTAATTGAAAATAACGGAGGCGGCTGTTTTGACGCGCAGCGTTCGCAGACGGTGTGTGTAGGGCTTCACACTGACTCCGTTTGATTCAAACTGTTCCCGAATATGATTGCCTGGTGACCTCGCTGGCCATGATTCACATTGGCCTTGATTCTTTCGCACCCGAGTACACTTCATTCAACTGTATTCAATGCTTTCACATTGCAGCGATCCGTATCAGAGTACACTTCAATCGGTCCCGAGACTACCTATATTTTAGCCGTTTTTAAACGTCTATATATATATAACTGTTGAAACAACGTTGTTTCAACGTCTAATCTAAGCCTAGACAGCACAAAAAAATGTAATAGCCTGAAAAATGCTCAGTATATTTTTGGCAGTGCTGGAATGGAATCTCATCGGGCTAATAGTGCATCATCTAGAAGTGCATATAGTTAAAGTGTAAAGGTACGATGAAGCATAGTGAGGTGACTCCTGACCTGAGGGAAGGTCTCGTCACCCTGCTGGTCAAAGTGGTCCAGCGGCTGGTTGATCCTCCCCTCCTTGGCGTGCTCCTCAGGCCGCTGGCCTTTGAACGGACGGCTCAGAACATGCTGCTTGGCCCTCTGGAGCTGCTGCTGACGCACGCGCTCCCTCGTCCTCCTCAGAACCCGTCCTGCATGCCGACAGAGGACATAACCGAGGAGAAGGTTTTACAAGTGAACCACTTCAGGCATTTGGGCACGTCAATAGATCGCAGACTGGATATTTTCGCTGCCGTCAAGAGACAGCTGGGGTCATACACAACAAACTATAAAATAAGCCTGACCCTAAGCCGGAGCCCTATAGGAGTAGTTAACCTAAAGAATGACATCTTTTCTATCAATTACACACCCATGATTGGCTGCAATTCGAAACTGGCCCCTTTATGTTCCCCTCAAAAGTCTATTAAGATTTTGTATTTTTTGCAAAAACATGAATTAGGTGAACTTGACTTTCCCATGGCATAGGGAGGCTAATCTCCGTTCAATGGTGCCCAGTGACCTGGTGCTGATAAGGTCCAACTGCCTCTGGCAGCCTGGAGGCTTCTTATCTGACCCGTGCAGCCACTTGATCAATGCCACCAACAGCTTGTTTACGTTTCATGCTTACATAATCGTCTTGACTTCAAAAACACTCCTCCATGAATCCTTCACATTAATTTGCATTAAAACAGTGGCGTACAGCTTGCAACAATCACCGTGTTTATATACAGAGTATTGGGTTTTTAATTTGAAAGAATGTTGCACTTTATATAATTGCTACACAAATAACATGGTTCACTTAACATTGAAGTCTATAACTTATCATTAAGATTTAAAACGCTGTCTCCTGAGTCCTGCATGCATGCATTTCTACCACTCTTTGAATAAGGCAGTGGTTTTCAACCCTTTTCATGTCAAGATGAATTGAAGATTGATGAGATTTAGCCTCGCAGACCCAAAACTAAGGTATATTTTGTTATCCCTACATAAGGTCTTTCCACTATGCTATGCTGTATTGATGTTGGTACCATATAGAGAAGATGACAGGTAAATGTTGATCAAAATAATAATTATTGTGTAGACTTCTTGTAAATAATGCAGATGTTGATGGCTGTACTGCTCCATGAAGTACTTACTACTTAAGTAAGTAGCAGGTGCCCTAACACAGTCCACCCCCCCCCCCCCCCACATGACTTTGGTGGTGTCCCCAGATGACAGTAAAGTAACTATTGAAGGACCTTTCAGACCTTTTTCACATTTTTAGCTGCGTTTTTCCGTCGGTTTTCTGAAAAACTGGTCAAACATTGTCAAATAATAAATAATATAATACAAATAATAATACATTGTCAAATAATAATTATTAGAAAGCTTGTAGATTGTGAAAATAGCCGACATTGTGAGCTTGTAGATCTACTATTTTCTAAATTATATTATTAACACATTTTGGTAAAAAGTTGAATTATGTTCAGAACTCAACTGATTTATACAGTACAGTTGTTTTCAGTTTGTTGTTTTTCCTGCACTTTTTTGATCATATAGCTTATCACTTATAAGCAACCAACATGTGTACTAAAAAGAGAAGATGTTTAACAATATTCTATAATCCATGATAACATAGTCTATAATCCATGATAACATCATTTTGATACAAAATAAGTATTCTTTTCAAAGTAATCATATACTAATGGACGGATGGACAGATGAACTCACCCGACTCAACAAAGTTCAAGAGGAGAAAAAGTACAAGACATTGTACTGGTGACAGACGCATCTTCATCACCTAAACGTCCCAACTAGGAACACACACAGATGGTATCTAATCTTCCTGAAAGCGGCGTAGAGCTCCAAATGCTCCCCAGTGAATGGCTGCAGTAAGGACCTGGCACGCACCACACGTTCTTTTAAGTTGCTGTGGTCGCTGCAAAAAAATGCTCTTGGCTGTGCATAATGATATGCTGCAAGTGGCATATCAAACCTTATCAGGACCAGCTGTGTGATGGTGTGTGTGTGTGTGTGTGTGTGTGTGTGTGTGTGTGTGTGTGTGTGTGTGTGTGTGTGTGTGTGTGTGTGTGTGTGTGTGTGTGTGTGTGTGTGTGTGTGTGTGTGTGTGTGTGTGTGTGTGAGCTCACGCACACGCGCGTTGGGTGAAATATGCCACAAATGTGGCATATTTCCATGCAGGGGGCATGCAGTGATGCTGCTTGGAGCATAAACTGCTATTGTGTGTAGATTGATGAGGAATGATTTAATCCATTTTTAAATGAGGCTGTAACAAAACAAAATGTGTGTAACATGTGAAAGTGTGAAACACTGAATACTTTCCGGATGCACTGTGTACACACACACACACACACACACACACACACACACACACACACACACACACACACACACACACGCACACATGTATCAGACAGCAGTAGAGTGGTTGTGCAGTTCAACAAATTGCTGGAGGTGAAACTGAAACTGAATCATACAAGCACTTTATGCCGGCACTTTATATCCTAGCACTTTTTCTGAATGTAGCCTTTAAATGTTTTTTATCTTTGATTCTATACTTGCACTAGATGTGCCAAGACCTCTGTTTATATGCTATGGTGTCTCATGTCTGTTGTTGTCCTGTATCGTTTGTATGTTTTAAACCACTACTCTTGCTGTAAACCTAATTGCCCTTCTGGGACACTAATAAAGACCTTGAACCTTGAACATGTAAGCTTGGCAATACACGCCACCACTTCCTGTAACAAACAGGAAGTATGATTTATCACGCCCTAGAAGATCTATATCTTGTGTAAAACAGGTGGTTTGCAACTGTCAGGTTCAGATGTGACACATTTGGTCTTTTGTTTCAAAGGGACAACATTGCTGAACAGTATAGTCGACCATGACAGAAATTGGAAATTGGACGGAAAATGGACAAGAGCTGAACAGAAGCATGACCTATTCTGTAGTATTTGGCTGTATTTTAGCGTTAGGCTTTCCTCTCAATGCTGTGTCACTCTGGATTCTGGTGCGCCGTCACAGCCTTAAATCTCCCAGTGCCGTCTTCATGATCAACCTGGCACTTTCAGACCTTCTGCTGGTGATCTCCTTGCCTATGAGAGTCTATTTCTATGCTACGGGTTCCTGGCCCCTGGGCATCATGGCATGTACCTGGGTCACTATGCTCTTCCGCAACAATATCCGCTCCGGTGCCTTTTTCATCACCTTCATCAGCGTGGATCGGCTGCTGGCAGTGGTTTACCCTCTGAGGTCAAGGCATCTGAGAAGCACCACCAATGCCTGGAGAGCCTGTGTCTTGGTTTGGGTCTTCATAGTGGCTGCAAACATCCCAGAGAGCATACGTTTTAAAAGAACCATGGAAAGCTGCAATGAAACTGCATGTTTTGTGTTACCTTGTATCCGTGGTGAACTTGTGATGCCAGTTATGGCTATTTTACTTTTTACCATGCTAGCAGTCAATGTTGTGTCCACTGCTATGGTGTACTGGACTCTTCGCCGACATCTCAATGACTCTGCAAGGATCAACAACAAGATGAATGTCATGCTTATTTTTGCCACAAACTTGTTGATGTTTGTGATTTTTTTCATGCCTCTCAGTGTGGTTCTAATAATGGTTAAACATAACGTTAAATGGACAATTGCCATCAAGCCCACAACGTGTCTCTGTAGTGTGAATTGCTGTCTAGATCCACTGTTGTATTACTTCTCTTTGGATGCCTTCTGGAAGAAACAAGAGGACCTCCCTAGGGAGACGCCCGAGAGTAAGTAGTAAGTAAGTCAATTTTATTTATAAAGCACTTATCAAAACAACAGTTACAAAGTGCTGTACAACAAGGTAAAAAACAATCAATTCAAAGCGACAAATCACAGCTCAAAATACAAACGAAATAAATATGTTTTCAGTGACTTCTTAAAAATGTCAACAGACTTTGCATTCTTTATAAAAAAGGAAGTGAGGTGAAGCGAGCACCAGTGTGATATGTGATCTGCGATTAGTGTTTGTAAGAATCCTGGCGGCTGTGTTCTGAATTAATTGTAGTTGATGAATAGATGACGCGGTGAGGGAAGTATATAGTCTATTACAGTAGTCGAGTCGGGAAGAGATGAAAGCATGAATTAATTTTTTCTAAGTCTTGATATCCTAACCAGATGCCCGAACCACCTAAGCTGGCTCCTTTCCAGGCGAAGGAGCAGCGGTTCTACTCCGAGTCTCTCTCGTGTGACTGAACTTCTCACCCTATCTCTAAGGGAGATGCCAGCCACCCGTCGAAGAAAACTCATTTCGGACCACGTCATCTTCAAAAAGCAGTGATGCAACCGTTAGCTCACCGATCGGAAAACCCTCTCCACCACGACTTCGCCTCGAGATCCTGTCCATGAAAGTCACAAAAAGGATAGGTGACAGGGTTTCAAGTCCCATTAAATGTCCCTTCTGTCGTCATGTCATGTTTTCCACCTTTTCAGATCAAAATGTAAGATGTGAATGTTTTTGTGTTGTTTGTTTCATGTTTTTGCACCGGCATGACCGAATCCAATTACTGGACTGTAATGTTCTATATATTGTCAATAAAGTCTTAGTGTTTCTGAGTGTTGACTATTATGGATATAATTCCTTTTCTCAGAGGAGATTGTGTGCACAACTTGTACCCAGAGCGGACGTAGAATATGCACATCGACAGCTAGTGTACCCACCCAATAGATATACGCATTTCCAACCTATCTGCCAATATTGGGAAGTGGGAACTGTAGTTGTCGAATAAATTATGTGATAGTTTTTACTTTTTACCCTTTCGTTTGTTCTGTTAAATCTATCCTCTATCTATCTGAAAAATGCAGCATGCAGACCGAGGTCTGTCCGTACGTACGTGTACGGCTGTAACTGTAATCCACATAACTCGAGAACCGTTCACCCCACCGACTTCAACTTCGACACACGTGTTCCACACCCCCACAGGGAGTGCAGTGCCCGGTGTCGAGTCAGTCGGACCCACAGTTGTCCTCTAAGGCCTCTGCCCGGGCTCTGGACAGGGCCCCTTGCCCAGGCGCCATACAGTATATGGAGCTGGCCTGTTCTGACATCACAACACTCCATATTTGGGCATGCCTGACACAGAACTCCATATATGGGCATATAATGGACACAGAGATGGGTGGAACGGGTACTATGACAGGGGTACAGCGGGTATTGCACTAATTGCAGAGCCGGGTGGGGGCATGGATCTCCAACTTCCATCGTTACAGACTCTGTGCTCTACAGCAGGGCACAGGTCAAGTAACACGTATGTTGAAACACCACACACGATCCTTGTCTTCATGATTTCACATTCACTCTCTAAGGAAATGATTTAATCACGATCTCATCTAAGGACATCACTGCCTTCTTCACGTGGGCGGTGGGTGTGATGCAAGAGTGAGATGAAAATGTTGACATAATATGCAAGATGGAAACCATGCATCATCGCTGTTGGATGGAAATGTCCAAAACTGTCTTTCTCGAAATGGAAAAAATAACTCTTCCAAGCAATGAATACATACTTTTCGTTAATTCAATATTAAAAAAATTGCACATACTATTTTTGAGTGACACTGTCATACGACGAAGTATGGCATAATATATGGGGGGGGGGGGGGGGGGGTATAAACAGTTGATTTATGGAGATATATAAAGTGAATAAAGACATGAAAGTGCAGACCTTTTGCGCCGTCGCCTCACAGCTAGAAGGCCCTGGCCTGGGTTTGCTGGGGACGCTGTGGTTGTGTTCTCTCCTCCGCGTCATCAGTGCCCATACCCTATTTTTGCGGTTGGCAAAAGGGCCTTTCTGTTTGCATGTTCTCCCAAAGAGCGTGCAGTAATCTTGGTCTCTAAACTGCCTCCACCTGGCCAGCCTGATGGAGGGGAAAGGAACTGGTTGGAAGCTGGTGTTCCTTCTACGCTCTACGTCCAATCTGGGAAACCCCCCCCCCCCCCCCCCCCCCCCCCCCTGTCAGGTGAAAATAACTCATGCATTGAAGGAAAGGAAGCAGGTGGTCAGTCTCTCCCTAGGTTGGCAGAGGAAGTGTAGCGCCCAACATTACATTAGACAATTGGGACACTGGGGGAGACCTTTCATAAAAACAATATATAACCCTACACAAATATAGCCAGTTATTTTAACTACTTTATTCACAGACATGAAAGAGTTCATCAGCAGACAAAATATACAGGTCAAGGTTGTTTTGTTTAACGTGTTTCTAACATGTGATACAATAAGCTCCTTTATAAGTAGTGATGACTTTAGTCCAGTCTCTGACTCTGGACTAAGGCTTTAAACGTGGTCTCATAAAATATTCTACCAGTGTTTTTTTTTTCCTCTTATAGATAAAACACATGCAAGGGTGACCAAAGACAGTGTTCTCAAATGACTCACAAATGCAAAACGAAAACAACTGCGTTTCCTGCTTGAAAGGAGAAGCGCGGTGTGAAAACATCAAAAGGTCATAAAACCAACTGGAATATACCTTTTAGTATTACACAAACCATAGGCTAAATGTAATATTATATAAAAGATAAAAGATAGATAGGATAAAAAGGTGTGGAGAGAGAAGTAGCTCTGTATAAAGCGAATAAAGTCTCATGCCCTAATCATTTCTACTTCAGTGTCAAGACTATTAAAACCCACTTAAAACCTATATACTTTGTGGACTGGGGTCGATACTAGTCCCTCTCTTTTTTTTTCTCCACGACAGTGACGACACCAAATCTCTTCGCCTATTATGCACATACCCAAGCAAAGAGGACGTGTGTGTGTGACAAGCAGCGGTGGAGGATATGATAGCTATGATATGAAAGCTTCTTCTCAAAAGTAGGTTGAATGTTTTGTTCAGAAAAGCAAATAACTGACTGTGCTTCTAGGAGGGGGGGGGGGGGGGGGGGGGGGAGGTTGCAAAAGTACAGTCACCTTGACAACATTATGTAGACAAAGGTCTCCCCTACCAACAGTAGTCATCACGCTAATACCCTGTAGAGGAGAAGTCTAAAAGATATTATCCATTAGCTATTGGCTGAATGATGTCACTACATGGTTAAGAGAGGACCAGTGACACTACCTACAACATAGTATTGCAATACACTCAAAAATAATTAGCACTGAAAATTCAAAGCAACATTTAAACAAGATAAAAAGAAGTGCACCGTATAAATAACAAAGACCACGAAAAACAAAATAAGAAAAAGAAAACGCATTAAGTGCAACTCATACAAGACATACGTAGGTGCTACAGTGGCTGGATGTGCTTTTTTCAGGAGAGTGTGGGACGGGTACATCACATTTACGCTTCATCACAAATCACTGTCTCCACCACAAAGGTATTCTCAAAGTGACGAATGTGATGGCAGTTCTTCGCGTCACGCTTGTTGATGCCTGCAAGGGAAACAAAACAGTGTTTAGATGAGGCAACATGAGGACATACTGACTGTACTGTTGCTTTGTTTGTGACTTTGCCTCAAAGCTGATGAGTGAAATCTGTGTTTATAAAGAAAACTTACACTACTCCTATATTAGGAGTTTTAAGTGTTCATTATTTGGACACAAAACATTATTTGGAAACCAAACTTGTTTCTATTGGTGTTTTATTAAAACCACAATGTTCCAGTTGAGTTAAATTAACGTCTTTCACCCCCATTTTGTCATTGTTAATTCCACATGTGGACTGCGTTTCCAGTCACTGGTGAGTGCTGTTGGCTTGGGGAGGGTGTGTAGATCAGTGGTTATCAACCTTTTCAGGCTGTGACCCCCCAAAATGATCAGATTGATTGAGTAATTGATTACTTTACTGAGAATTCATTCAAAAGGATACAGACACAAGAAAGCTTGTTTCCGTTGTGACCCTTTTGGGGAAAGGGGACATGGGGATCAACAATACAAAACACCTTTGTATTTTGCCCTTTGGTTTTGGGAAAGGGAGGCAGGAGACAGGAAGAACATAACAAAACAAAATAAAAGATAGATTTCTTTGTTGTTTAGTTTTTCATTTTGTCTATTCTACACTAAAAGGTCATCTTTTTAATGTGAATTTAAAGTTTTCAAAAGGAACTGTTGGGACTGGAATGGCTGGAAGGCAAGTCATTCCACTAAACTGCTGCCGATTATAGGAATGATGTTTTTCCCACATTTAAACTAGGGACCGGACACCCTGACAAGCACTTGGAATGTAGGAGTTGAGGCATTCAATTTTGTTTGACTCTTGGTTCCACAGATAAATATTGTGAAAATAGCAGATCTACAAAGCGTGAGTTGTGAGCTCATAGATTGGCTATTTTCACAAATTCTGCCTTTCCAGCGCTTATGATGAAAACGAAAGTATCTGCGCTGTGTCCCGGACAAATATGGGACACATTTTACATCATAATGATGTAATGATGATGTAACCTAAGTAAGGTGACCTAACCATTACCATAATACCTAACCTCTAATATTTCCACCCTCTCCCACGCAGTCTTAAAGGAGAATTCCATACTAAAAGGCTTTCTTACCTTTCTTTGTAGTTGTTACGTCCCCATCAAAGAGGTCCAGGTGTCATTTTGTGCAAAAGCTCCTTATTGGCTATTTCCCCTACCATAAGCCCTAAATGAATTGCATTGAATTGAATGGGATGTTGTGCTAATTCGCTTATTTCCATCGAAATAAGTAGTAAAGTGTGCCGCTTGGGTTATTATTTACATTATGAAGAGAGGATATATACAAAAAAAATCAAATTTTGAGCGATGGAAATAAGCGAATTAGCACAACACCCCATACATCCCATTCAATTCAATGCAATTCATTTAGGGCTTATGGTAGGGGAAATAGCCAATAAGGACCTTTTGCACAAAATGACACCTGGACCTCTTTGATGGGGACGTAACGACTACAAAGAAAGGTAAGAAAGCCTTTTAGTATGGAATTCTCCTTTAACCTAATGCCAACCCGAGAGAGAACATAGCACCTGTAATGTAATCCCCTACAAAGCCCCTCATCCCCAAACTCACGTCTGTGGGAGCTGCGGCGCTTCAGACGGTAGGTGTCCTTGCCGTTGCACAGGCGGTAAATGAAAGGTCCCAGCTGCCGCATATTGTGCACCTTTCCAGCCACCACCATCTCCTCATGGATGATGTAGGTCTGAGGCAAGTATGTCCCTTTCTGCAAAGGACAGAGTCATGTGAATGTCAAGCTGAAAGAAATCTCTTTTCTTTCTGCCTTTATCGATAGGTTGAAAGTACTAAGTAGACTGACAGGAAATGGCTCAGATATGGGGGAGGGGAAGACACCGGCAAAGGCCGTCGGGATCGGGAGTCGAACCCGCGGCATGCCGTCAGGCTGGCTCAGCAGCCTAGGTGCTCAGACGGTTTAGCTAACCGTCCGGGCCAGAAATCTCTCTTTTAAAACAAATTAAAACTATAAATTTACCAAACCATAAATACATGTTTAATCTGTACCATACACAAAACACTAGGATGTTTAATCTGGACCATACACAAAACACTAGGATGTTTAATTTAAAACAAGCGTTACTAACGTATACAGGAAGTAGGGATGCACGTTTGGCACGATATAATCGGTAGCATAATCGGAAATATTGGCCATATCGGTATCGGTCTAAAAATAATCCAGATTATTTTTAATCGGTTTTCACCAGCAAAATAATAATTTATATATTTTTAAATGACACCGTCATCAGACAGAAGAAGCAGCACTGTTACCTTGACGTTGATAAGGAGCTCCCAAAGGTTGCGAGGCGGCATGACGATGGTGGTGTTCAGCTCAATGACGTAGCACTTGTCCAGAGCGATGTCGTGATAGGCCGTCAGTCCCTGGTGAAGAAAAGAAACGTTGTTTTTGGTAAGCGTTCTAGCAATGGGATTGTACAAAACTGAACCAGGGATTATTAAACTCTCAGAGTTAAACGGACAGTCGGACACCGGAGTAGTTTTCTTTTTACTTTACTGGGAATTATATCTATTGTTGCCCTGTATCTATTGATACAGGGCAACATTTCTAGGCAACAGTATTTTCCAGAGAATGTAGCGCTAGAAAATAATACATCCACAGAGAGGGTGTGGAATAAAAGTATCGGGAGACATGGGATTCACAACTCAGATAGGGCAGTTTGAGCGCAGCTTTCAGAACATGTCTTGTTTACTGTGTCCACGCCTCACCCTGTGGAAGTCATGGATGATGTCAGCGGGGTCGCTGCCTCCAAAGTGGGGCACGGGCACCGTGATCTGCTCATAGTTGTCATCCAGGTAGATGCCTACATTCTCCTCCAGCTCCTGGCGCCCGCGCAGTGGCGCGTACATCGAGTCTTCATACAACACCCTGCAGTGGAACAGGTTCTCCTCTGGCATCTGAACGCGCGTGCGCGCACACACACACACACACACACACACACACACACACACACACACATCATTGAATTGTCGTTGTTGTAACAATAATATGTATGGTATTTATGTATGGCTGCAATCGATTCTTCAATTAGTTGCCAACTAATTTAGTAATCGTCCCCTACGATCGGCTTTTGGCTTTTTTGTTATTATTATTATTTAATTTGTTCTGTATTTATGGACATTTCCTGATGTTTCTTCAAATATTTTGTTTTGTATTTGTGCTGCCATGGGGTTGTGGGGGGAAAAATATATGTGAAGAATTGCTTTGAAATTTAGTAATCGTAATCAGCAACTAATCGCTGGAGTTTTTTGCAATTAATTGTGGGTGTTTTTTCCGTCGCTTGAATTTCAATCGCCCACTATCGCCGGGCGACGTCGCCCAAAAGATGAATTATTTTTATCTTTTCAGCTGACGTTCCTCCGCCCACCTTTCGAGCATCGCCTGTTCGCCTGCTATCGCCTCTATGGCCAGTAGTTGCCGGGTCCCATTGACAAATAATGCACTTTCGTCTGGCTGTCGCCCAGTACTGGCTGTACTGAAAGGCTAAATAGGAGTGAGCCATCTGCTGATACAATCTGCTGATACTGTTGCACATGCACAGTACTAGCGACTGCAAAGCTAAATATGACACATAACAATGGTGGTGCCCTATGCAGAATCACATGGTATCCAAAAACAATAAAACATCTAAAGCCTGAGGCCATTTTACCTGCAGTATTTGTAAGATGGAGTTTGTATTGTACATTCACAATAAAGCCAACACAACTACATCTGTGTTCTGTTTGTTGATTCAATGACTTTAACTCCAAGGCTTCTTTATTCAATCAAACAGGTATACAAATGTTTGTCCTTGACATGAACTCTATCTGATCTGACTTCCTGCCTCTGTGTGCCCTTATATGGATTTCACTACTGACACTATACAGACACTGACACCTTGTGGTAAAAGATAATCTGCAAAATTATAGGATCAAGAAAGTCTTGAATATTTCTTTTTTTAATTGAATTTAAAAGAGTACTGTTACCTTTTAGACTGACAAATGTGTAGCTATTCTTTAATCAAATGTATGCTGTCAGAATAAGAGTAAAGGTACCATGTGTGACTTCATTTATTTGAATGGCAGCTTAATTATCTTACCAACAGCAGGATGCATGCACCACAACATCCACCGTCCACAGGCTGTTGAGAGCCACTGTTTCATGTACAGCATTCATTTGCCACAGTTTCCTTACATACGGTATATTAACTTTTGGCTGTTGTCATATAAACGTTTTTTTTATGTGGAAAAGGGATCGGGTATATCTCCTTGTGCTGCAGGGAGCGCTGAGCCTGCGTGAATGGTCTGCCTCTGCCTGTTCTTCTCCCTCGTTTTATTATGATCATTTATTATTATTTCCCTCTTCAAATAACGCAGCATGAGCATTTCTCTGACTGCTACATAAGGGTACAGACTGCTGCGCCTGTTTTACAGTCACTCTGCCACGCGTTGTGATCATGTAGATCTACTCATTTTCACTGTGTTTAGGCTTTTTAAAAGACAATTCTGTGAAAAGGTGGGCGGCAGCCAGATGCAAGTTCTTGAATGATTTTGACAACAACAAGCCCGAAATATAGAATACCAACTATTTAATTTGATTTTAATTTGAATCAAAATACTTTGTATTAAATTGTATATATATACTTTTGCTCTCCTTTCCAATTGCCCCCCCTGACAGCCTAACATGACTCCACCAGATGCGGGCTGCATTGAGTTCACTGGTTCACAATACAGCCTCCACCTCAGCAGACAGTAGTGTGTCTTACGTGTGGTATGAAGTAATAGCGGTACACGTAGATGGAGGCCAGCACCAGTCCAGACATGAACACCACCAGGCCAAAGGTCAGGCAGCACAGCCCATTCAGGGCAGACTTCCTGGGCCGCAGCGGAAGAACCAGCTCGTCTTCCAGCTCATCCTGGAACGGACACAAACAAAGAAACACGTGCTTATCGACGTGTTATGACTAGGCTAAATACTTGCCAAAAATGAAAAAAGGCCAGACGTTGTACAAGGGAGAAAATAAAAGACTAAGCGTGGTCCGAGGAAGCGATGACAAATCACTTGGTAATGGGAGACGACTCTTGACTGAGATGGTGAGTAATCTTTTCAGCCGCCCCCAGACTTGCAGACCATCTGCCACACGCGTCAAATTGTGTTTGCTGGCAGCGCCAGCATGGCACAGCTTATGTACACACATTGCAAATAAATCCCAATGCATGGATGGACCTCTGCTTACTACCATATTTCCACTGCCAAGTGGGAAAGGGAAAGACCATTTTAAAACACTCGCTAACAATTAAAGCTGCAATCCTCTTTGTGTGTGAATAAAATGTTACTTTGGCAAATCTGTATGGAGTAGCATGTTAATACAATACAATACAACTGACAACTGCGGTGCTTGTTGGTCACATCAAAGGTTTCAGCTATATAAAACTGTAAAGATTATTTGTCGTACGAGCTCCATCATTGCAATTTCAAGAAAGGGGTCAAGAAAAACACTGGTCCGATATCAATATGAGCAGCGTGAAATAATTATATAAATAAGGAGCACGCATGATACATACAAAACGTTGCGTAACTAACTGCTCTTCTATTAGGACCTACAGCTTGTAGGTCTGCTATTTTTTTTAAATCGTAAAAATGCGGCACAAATCTTTGAATATATATTCTTTCAGAGCGAACGTTTTTTTTATTTGGACATCAGGCCTAAATGGCTTAAACCCCGGTTCAAACTAATCCCTGGTAGCACATTAAGCTTTAAATCTTAAAAAAATTAATTATATATTCACCCATAATGAAAATCCCAAAACAGGGACACTGATATGAGCTAAAAAGACAAAAGGTTGCTATTCTCAGCTGGCATCCAAGAGGAAAAAGGTCAGGCTGATGTCATTATTACAAGGAAATGTCCCAAGATGGAACTGAAAAGAGAAGGATGATGACACGGTATGAACAGGCAAGACCAGTAAATAAGAAAATTACACATAGCTTGAAAGCAATATCCATGCTGTAGCCTTGTATTCTTAAACCCAATAATTATTAGGGCATATTTTTGTTCAGAGCGTCAGCATCTTTTTTGTGGTGTACAGTCATTTGATATAGGCTATGCTGTATATTTCAGTGCACAGTACTTTGGAAAGCCTATAAGTTATAACCTTTGCTGGAAAACCGCACCATGAAAGAGAAGGGCGCGCAAACAAGCAAATAAACGGTCTAATTTCTAGGAGTCTCTCACCCAAAGTGGGATTCTTCTCGCACAGTGACAGCGTGACACACACTTGGGTCTGTCTGTCTCCAAAAAAAAAAAATCACACCCGTGTGAACTGAGTGGTGCAACCCCCCTTTCCCCTCTCTCCCCCTGCCTCTCTCTCTCTCTCTCTTTCTGTGTAATTAGCAGGCAACAGTGCAACACTATCTCTCTCTCTCTCTGTTTCTGGCACAACAGAGCCACTTTTGCCCCTACTGGTACTCATAGTCACATAGGTGAGGACGGATCTTAGGGACGGACGGACATTGCTGTTCCTTGGAGGCTTTAGTTTACCTAGATAGCACACTCCAAGAGTGTATAAATGAAAGAGGTTACATTTGTACACTCTATTCTTGATTCAGTGGCCACAAAGGTCCTTATAATTTCTCTTTTGTTGGCCACTTTGGTTTAAAGCTGAAATCTGGAACTTATTTTAAAGGAATCAAATTAAATAAAATATATTTTTTTAACCAATCTGTATTGTAGACTAGTATATATGTTAATAATACACCATAACTACAACATCTGCATTATACAATATAACCTTGCGGTTCTCCATCTGGCCGCTCTACCGGCCACTCTACCCCTGAGCCACTGCTGCCCATGATGGCCCATCTATGCAGTGTGTAGTGTGCGTTAATACAATACAACTGCAACATCTGTATGGTGGACTCAGGTGGAGTATGTTCATACTGAATAGAACGAGCACGGAGCACTCTGCAGTGGTCCCTGCTCTTACATGGAGACATTTAGACCCTTAAGGATCCAGATCATCACCTTAATAGTCTAGTTGCCAGCCCATAGAGCCCCATTGTGAACCCGGACATGTTGAATACACCAACGTTTTATGTTAGAAATGTTGAGTATGGGTCCCCAGCATGTAGAAACTGATGTTATAAATGTTGAGTATGGGTCCCCAGCATGTAGAAACTGATGTTATAAATGTTGAGTATGGGTCCCCAGCATGTAGAAACTGATGTTATAAATGTTGAGTATGGGTCCCCAGCATGTAGAAACTGATGTTATAAATGTTTAGTATGGCTCCCCAGCATGTAGAAACTGATGTTATAAATGTTGAGTATGGGTCCCCAGCATGTAGAAACTGATGTTATAAATGTTGAGTATGGGTCCCCAGCATGTAGAAACTGATGTTATAAATGTTTAGTATGGGTCCCCAGCATGTAGAAACTGATGTTATAAATGTTTAGTATGGGTCCCCAGCATGTAGAAACTGATGTTATAAATGTTGAGTATGGGTCCCCAGCATGTAGAAACTGATGTTATAAATGTTGAGTATGGGTCCCCAGCATGTAGAAACTGATGTTATAAATGTTGAGTATGGGTCCCCAGCATGTAGAAACTGATGTTATAAATGTTGAGTATGGGTCCCCAGCATGTAGAAACTGCCGGATGCTAACTTGCATATGTTGAGCAATTTTCATAATTGGCAATATAATATGTGACCATACCATACCACTATAGAAGGCATGTAGCATGTGACCTGTCAAACTAGGGGGTTTTCATGATGCTGAATCCATTCCAAGCATTAGTTTTGCAAAAAAACACTCCTTGGGCTATAAACGGCCATAGCCCAAATGTGCTGACATCATCACATTTGTGATTAAGGCTATGGCCGTTTTAGCCTAAGCAGTGTATTTTGTGCAACACTAATGCTTGGAATGGATTCAGCATCATGAAAAACCCCTAGTTTGACATGTCACATGCTACAGAAAGCATGATGAAATTTAGATTTTCTTTCCTTATAGGTTGTTATGGTCAGATATTATGCCAATTATGAAAATTGCTCAACATATGCAAGTTAGCATCCGTCTACATGGTGGGGAGTCAACATTTCTAACATAAAACGTTGGTGTACATTCTGGCTATAAAGTAGTAGGCTACTGCTACTTGAAGCACACATGCATGATGTGGAGATGCAATAGAAATGTTGTCTCCGAGTCTCTCTCGTGATGTGCTCGAATCCCAGGTAGGGGTATCAAAGTAATGTATTGTGGGAGCTTTTAAACCCCTGCAGCAGCATGATTGTGCCTGGGTGAACACACTGGCCTGCTTCCGTGCAGAGCTGCTTGTGGTAATAACCAACTTGCAATGCAGCGTGCACCATTTTGTCATGCCCCAGATTAGCCTACATTGTGCATTCAATTGTGCGTTCAACGTAGGCTATAAGGTAAAGGATCGAGTCGTTTATATCCGTTATAGGAAAAATCCAGCCGTGGCACATAATACACCACCACATCACATCGCCCATACATATAGATATATAGGACTATATTAGTTTGTTTACACGATTTATACAATATTAAATGTTATTAAAAATGTCGTGTCCGTCTGTCGGCATTGGGACAGCGGTCTAACTTAACATTATAAATAGGTAACAGCTGTGTTGTCGCAGAGGAGACCATCATTTTGTTTCCATACAAATGGCGCTGGACGCTGTCAGGGGGGGAGAGAGAGAGAAGTCCCCTGCTGCGTTTGTTGCTACAGACAGTGCAGGTGCAGCCTAGGATAAGTGTGCTACACGGACCGCTGTAAAATAGGCTACATGAACATAATAATGACACGGATCGAAAACAATAGACATCTATCCGTGACGGGACAGCGTGACACACACACACACACACACTCACCGGGTCCGTCTGGTATGGGATGAGGACCTCGGTCTTGTCGCCATCCTCGGTCTCTTCTTTCTCCACTTTCTGTCCCGCGACAGACTGGAAGGTGATCTTCACCATGGCTTCAGTTTGTTAATCTGCACTGACAGCTATAACAGCAGCAGAAACGCACGGTCTTTTTATGTTGCTCCTCAGACACAGCCTAGTGTGGGATGGGATGGGCCTCTCCTCCGCTCTCTGTCTAGTGTCTGTCTGTCTGTCTGTCTGTCTGTCTGTCTGTCTGTCTGTCACCACTGGGGCTTACAGTAGCAACAATGTATCTGTGTTGTCTGTTGTCTGTCTTTGATCTATACCGGAAGTTTGCCGCTTGCCTTGTGTCAGCCTTAAAGGAGAATTCCATACTAAAAGGCTTTCTTACCTTTCTTTGTAGTTGTTACGTCCCCATCAAAGAGGTCCAGGTGTTATTTTGTGCAAAAGCTCCTTATTGGCTATTTCCCCTACCATAAGCCCTAAATGAATTGCATTGCATTGAATGGGATGTATGGGGTGTTGTGCTAATTCACTTATTTCCATCGAAATAAGTAGTAAACTGTGCCGCTTGGGTTATTATTTACATTATGAAGAGAGGATATATACAAAAAAATTATAATTTTGAGCGATGGAAATAAGCGAATTAGCACAACACCCCATACATCCCATTCAATTCAATGCAATTCATTTAGGGCTTATGGTAGGAGAAATAGCCAATAAGGAGCTTTTGCACAAAATAACACCTGGACCTCTTTGATGGGGACGTAACAACTACAAAGAAAGGTAAGAAAGCCTTTTAGTATGGAATTCTCCTTTAAGGGCCAGCCCCCCCCCCCCCGGCCAGCCCCAGCCAGTTCACCTCCTGTAGGTTTAATTACAACACTTTCAGGTTCACAAATGTTTTCATTTAAACACTTACAAGTATTTCACAAATGAGGGGACAGAGATACATATATTGTTTTAAAATGACATTTAAGGTCCAATATTTCTACAAAAATGTCTAATGATACCGTGCATATTATGTATTTTCAGACCATTTTTAAAAGCATACATTTATAATAAAAATATACATTTAGGAAAACATTGCCAATTTTATGTCAAAGTGTCCACTGCCCACTGAACCCCCACATTGACATTTATTTCACCACAGACCCACATTTGACATTTCGCCGCAGATAGCAGATCTACAAGCTCACATAGCCAATCTACAAGTAAGCTCCCTTTTTTATTATCAGAAAAATAAAATAAGGCTTAAGTGGTCAAGTGTGTCCGGGTAGTTCAGTCAGTAGAGCTCTTCAAAGGTCATTGGTTCAAATTAACCCCGGCCCGGGCACCACCTCAGCATTCTAACGGGAGAGATAAACTCTCGCCTTCTCGGCTGATACAGACAAGCCTCTTCGACCTACTTACTTTGTTTGGTTAAACCGTTCCTCATTTTGCTGGGGACCCCTTTGGAACACACAGAAAGACCCATGGGTCACCTCCCATTGGGGATGCCCAGGCCACACTTTGAGAACTCTTCTACAAGCTTACGTGTTGAAGTTTGTAGGTGTGCTGGTTTCAACATGCGACGACACGGATACTACGGAGTAAATGTGCATGTCCTTTTTTTTTTGGGCCAAATTAACATTCAATGGCTATGTGAAAGTCCACAGATGCAAGAGAAATGCCAACTGCTATAGAAACAGCAGCAGCCGGACTTGGGCTTAAAATAAACTGTCCAAAAAGCATAATAATGCGGATAAACAAACAAAAGAACCAGACACATGGAAGAGGACAGTGGAAAGTGTGATAGTTGTGGACGGTGGGACAGAGGAGGATGAGAAGTCAAGAATAGGGAAAGCAAGAACAACATTCAACATATTGAATAAGATCTGGAAAACCAAAACATCTAACCATGCTCAAAATCTTCAACTCCAACGTCAAATCTGTACTGCAGTATGGATCAGAAACCTGGAGGACCACCAACCACATCACCAATAAACTGCAGACTTTCATCAACCACTGCCTAAGACGCATCCTCAGGATCTTCTGGCCAAAACCGCATCAACCTATGGGAACGCACCAAACAAGAATGAGTAGAGGTACAGGAGAAAGTGGAGCTGGATTGGTCACACACTAAGGAAAAGCAAAATGGCAGTAACCAAACAGGCACCAACATGGAACCCACAAGGCAAATGGAGCAGAGGGAGAACCAAGGACACCTGGAGAAGGAGCACAGCCACAGAGCTAGATGTCAAACAGAAGGGACTGATGTGGAGAGGATGGCTCAAGACAGACAAGGGTGGAAATGATTCATCGATGGCCCGAAAGGAAGGCCTAAGTAAGTTTCAAACTCAACATTAAACCTTCTAAATAGATCCAAGTTTGTATCCTGTCGCAGTGTTTGTGAAAAGCAGTAGTTCCCTAGCAACACAATTCCAATTCCACTGACAAGGTCAAGGTCTATTACAGAGAAATATTAAAGTGCATCACTGTTTCAACAAAGCAAATATTCTTCTCCAATGTTGAATAGAAACGAGCAAAAAAGGGAATGAAAATAGTTAGTGTTTGTTAAGGTATTTTGTCAAAGGCTTCATACAAAAAGAATGTGACCACAGGTTCATTTTTATTTCAAAATGTTTGTCTTTTTTTTTGCTTTATTTTTGTTGTTTCGGTCATAGCGCCCATGCCGTTTGACACTTTTTTAAAGAACCCACACACTATTATGTTGGAACTGGAGTCAAAGTCAGAGCACAGCCATACAGCTAGGAGTTAAATTTAACATCTCAACGTTGTTAAATATTTGAGAGAAAAAAAAAGAAGAAAAGAAAACAATCCAGTACATTTTTAGTAGAACATCATGCACAGCCAAAGGAGGAACATGCAAGTTCAGTGTGCATGGAGGAACACTGGGCCCTTTTAGGTAGTACAGTTTGGCGTTTACACTCAAATTTTTGCTCTTTGGAATAATGAAAATGCTAAACTGCATTACTTGATCTGTCATCTGTCATTCATCGCAAATTAACAATTCAGTCAAGTGAAATATGAGATTTTGCTCAGCCCCATGTAGATAACCCCCAACATGCCCAAAGTACTCGGTTACCCACAATGCATTACGCACTTAGTCTTATGCAACTGTACTGGAATTGTAAATCTGCAGGGAGAGAAAAAGGCTCAAACTTGAGAAGGGAGAAAAAGTTAAGAATGATGTGCCGAGTTCCTAAGCATCGTGACACAGTCACCCCTGAAGCAACACTTCAGTGCGAGACCACACAATGCTCCCAGGCAAAGCACTAACAATGAAAAATAAAACCCAAGTTAATAAAGCATCTTGTTGGTTGGTGGTGATGACAGGGTCTCGGCTTGGTCGTCTCAGGAGGACCCACAAAAAGTGCACCAGCACACACGATTTTGAGCACGCGCCAAATCCCTTTCTCTCCACTACACCCTTAGGTCTGACTTGCACGTAAGTTGCGTGCAGGGTGTCGATCGCCAGAAACAGACGATCTGAATGCTGCGACACACTGCGGCTATTCCCGGCAATCGACAACCAAGTATGAATTATGACCTACTCGCATCCTCTTCCCAATCCAATCCTGTTCATCTTTTCAATCTGTGAGATATTCTCAAATAATAGTTGCAGAATAAAAAATAAAAAAAAGAGTATAGATCCAGAGCTAATACCATGACATTCCTCCGCTGTACAAATTATTAATGTCCTATTAGGTTAGCTAAACATGAGCTGGCCCTTTTAAAGTTTATGTACAAAAAGAAACCCACCAGCAACCATTTCAGCAGTACAATTAAAAGCAAATCATAATAAGTTGATCATTTGCCATCATTTCATCTACCGTTAGATTTGATTACAAATCAACCAAAAACAAGATGTTTAAGGTTATATATATATATATATATATATATATATATGTCAAGGTTAAACAAAATCTACAAAGCAAAAAAGAAGAGTCATATGTACATGTTTCACCCCGTCTCAGAAAAACAAATTACCCAACTCTCAGGCTGTACCAAAATAATACCTATATCGCTCCCTATTCATTTTCCTCATGTGCTTTCAAGTGCTGTGTGTCGTTACAAACGCACACAGGAGCTGAATGGTTCTATACGTCGTCGTCTTGAGACCCAGTTTAAGAAATGCATCACTGGATGAAGGCATAAATGCAAATAGTAGCTTGTTGGTGGGGCGATGCGTGTGCACACCCGAGTCTGTGGCACTGAACATGGGAGGCTGCCTCGGCGATGTGGCCGGGTACAGCCGTGGTTGTTTCCGTCACATTTCAAGGCATGCAACAAAAACCCCAATGTTCAACTTGCTAGTACCTGTCACAAGGTTTTAGCCCATTGTTCTTGTCAATGTGTGTGTGTGTGTGTGTGTGTGTGTGTGTGTGTGTGTGTGTGTGTGTGTGTGGCTAGCGTGCATGTTTGTGTCTCGACCAGGAAGTCTGCATAAAGATAAATGTGTTGAAATTCTCTTTTCTTTTTACTTGACATTTGAAGGACTGTTGCGTCATTAATGATATAACGTTAACACGTCTCAATGTGCAAGAAAGCAGCAGCATCTATTATTTTCTCTTATTTCGTTTTGAAGGAAAAACTGAAAAAAACAAAAACAAAAACAATAATACTCTAAATGTCCACCGAGGAGCAGAGGAGTTGGCAACTTCCTGATGAGTAGATACGGGCATGTTATTAAGTTTGTTTTTGTCGGTTTTTTCATTTTTGTTTCCTCGGAAACCAGAAACAGCAGCTGCTTGGGAGGGGGGGAGGGTCGTCCATTTAGCAAGACTCGGATCTGGACCTGAATCCAGATGAAATGGTCCTGGTGGCTCCTCCCCCCTGTCCCTGTACCCCCATTGCCCCCTCTCTCCCACCACGACCCCTCTCAGCCACCCCCCGACATTCAGGCCTCCTGGGGGACAGGTCTCTTCAGGTCCCTGATCTGTTTGACCAGGTAGGTCTTTTCATCGTTGAACTGTTCGTCCTCGGTCCTGTCGTTCTGGAACTTGCTGAGGAACTCGATGAGTTTGGTCTGGTTCTTCAGCAGGATGTCCAGGATGGGCTGGGTCTTGTTGGGGTTGGCCACGAACACCTGGAGAAGACACGCACACGGAAACGTCTCTGAGGCATGCTGGTCCGAGAGAACGCTACTCTAATTCTTAACTTAATAAGACCTGAGGCTGATTCTACTAAATGCATTCTAAATCAGTATAGTTCTCACACTTTCAAGATTTTTGAAAAATCGCAGATGTACAAGCTCAAGTGACGCACAAAGTGAAGCACAAAGTGACGTGCTGTGAGCTTGTACGTCTTTTTTAATAGCCAACGCAAATGTCAAAAAGTCACACCCGTGTGAAGTGAGGGGCGCTCTTATCATCATGCATCATCATCATCATACATCATCTCATTCCGGCCAATTAAAATTAGGGCAATGTTTACACTCAAAACTAGCCATTCAATATCAATGGCATTTAATGTTTGTGTTGGGACAAAGTTTGTGTTTACACGCACACTAAAAGTTTACACGCACACTAAAAGCTGGACATAGCTAGCGCCCCGGTTTTAACGGGTTAACGCAGCACTTTACCAATTATATGAAAATAGATCGCTCATAATATGGCACCATTTCTGTCTACACGCTCTGTATCTCAAAATAGCTGTGGGGTGGACAGTTCAGCAACCTGCCTACCAACGACGTCATCGGTAGGCAGACAAGAGAAAGGCTGCCGTTTCTATTTGCTTGGAATTCAAGATTCAAGGATGTACAAGTACATGATGCACTGTGAAAAAGTTAGGTTGGGGTGCTCCACAATACACAAATAAAAACAGTACATAAAATAACAATAATTCATCTAAAAAGGTTAAAAACAGTTTAAAACCCCATGATCAGCATACGAGGTCGTCATACTACAGAAAAAGTTCATTGTTTTGACTTGTTTAGCAGTACCAGTCCCTCCCAAGCCTTACAGCCTGGGGGAGGAAACGGTTTGTCAGTCTGCTAACTTGTGCAGGCTTTGATATTCCTGATACCTCTTCCCTGATGGCAACAGTATATGAACAGACCGTTATGGGGGTGTGTGTGTGTGTGTGTGGGCGTCCTTGATGATCCTCAGGGACTTCCTGAGGCAGCACTGGGTGTACAGCTCCTTTAAACCGGCCCAGGCAGCAAACATCCAGTGATGCACTCGGCAGTCTTCTGAGAGCCTTATGGTCCCCGTCTGTGCAGCTCCCATACCAGCTGGGGAAGCTGCTCGTCAGCAGCCTCTCAATCGTCCCTCGGTATTGGACTCAGGCCAAACTTTTGGAGGCGTCTGAGTCCATATAGCCACTGTTGTGTCTTTGCGAGCACCACAGTTATGTGTTCCTCACATTTCAGCTTCTCGTGAATGTTCACCCCCATAAGTAATGAGAGGCAGAGTCGTGCAACGGGTCGGATACCCCGTGGGTACCAGAGTTTAACAGGTGGGAACGGGAGGGAAATATACTTTTATAAGTTAACAGGTACGGGCGGAACGCAACGCAACACGGGTGGGTGACCTTTTTTAATCAGTGGACCCGCACTGCACGATGTTATAAACAGCAGCTGAGCTGGGGGTTTTCCTCAACAGCGGAGACAAGTTAAATCCGTCACATGCCCAAGGTATCGTCAGTGATGTCACATCACTGCCGATTCCTTCATAATGGCGTTCTCTTTCTGCTGCTGTGCTTCCCTGTGCTACTTCCTTGTTGCATAGCAGTGACATCACGGCCGAATCCTTGCTTCCTTATCGTAGCATTTCACGTGTGGAGTTTATTTCTTTATCACCCGGCTGCAGCCAGTAGCCTATATTTCCGTTCGCGCTGATGAAACACCAAGGGATTATAATGCCAACATTCAACAAAAGATGTAAAGCTAACCCAGGTAATGTTGGCCTAATGCGTCACTCTGTCTAAGTGTAAATAAAGTTTAAAAGATTAGCCTGATGAGTGAAGACCATGTTTGAAACAGCCTTGGATCAAGACGGTCGACTCATCAGGCTAATCTTTTTTTTATCATCCTCTCCTTATATACATTATGCCAATAATCCATTTAGGTCAAAATCATGATATAACTTTATGTTAACTATATGTGCAACACACTGCCGCCGCCCACCACACCACATGCGGTGTTGGATGCAATAAAGTCAATGATCGGTGCCTGTGATACGAACGGGTAACAGGGCGGGTAACAGGTACATTTTTGGACGGGCGGGGCGGATCTGGTTTCGAGTTTTATATGAATCACGGGTAACGGGCGGGTTGCGGAACTGATGATTGACGGGCGGGATGGGTGCGGGTATCGATAATTGGACCCGTGCAGGACTCTGCTGAGAGGTTTCCACCTAGTCAGGATTCTGAACTGGCTTCAGCCCATCTCTGGGATCAATTACCGACCGTAGCATTGAGCATTAGTGAGGACCAAAGATATGGTTGCAAATATATATATTAGTAATAATTATGAATAATTTGTAATTAATTATTACTATAATTTTAATAATCTTTTTATGATGATGATAATGATTACTAACCATTAGGAAAATTCAATGTAATGTTGTACCTTAAAAACATGGAAAGCCTCAAACTGAATGTTGCGGCTTTTGTCCCGTAGTAGGTTCATCATTAGTTTCAGGTTCTCTGGCTTGCTGATGTATTTCGTCATGATGGTGAAATTGTGCCGATCCAGAAGCAGCTCTCCCAGTAACTACAGAGAAAACATTAGGCATGAAGCACACAGACTGGTTCCCATAACTGGTTCACCATTTGATACTATTCTTTATCCCTAGCACGCCAATCTGCACCACAAACTCCAAATGGATCCATATAATTTAGGCATTTAGCAGACGCTCTTTATCCAGAGCGACTTAGGGCCGTTTCATACTCCTATTTTACCGCTGTTTCGGCGCTGTAGTGCCGAAATGATTTCGGCTCGTCAGAAAATATCAGTAGCACCGAAGAGCCGACTTTAGGACGGTACCCCCCCCCCCCGAACCTCAAATGACGTCACATTGTAGACTCTACAGCGCCGAACCGACTTTTATTCGACTCTAAAATAGGAGTATGAATCGGCCCTTACAATTAGCAAGGAAATGCACACATCTAAGGCAGAGAGACAGTGTAGTGCCTCAGCGAGCTAGGATCACAGGTAAACCCAAGAACCTAGCATCAATCTAAACAATATTCGATCAAAACATAATCTGTACATAGAAACAATAGAAACTATAAAATACCAGTTATACAATGAACCTAGGATCTGTCAAATTAACATGCTATCTAAATTACATTTTAACCTTGGCTAGGTCAAGTGCTACAGACTAACGTTGAAGTTTGAAGAGACAAGGCTTGTCCACAAGATGGCGCTTCGTCATTAAAAATGAGGGTACTTTCAGAAACCCAACACTGCAAGAGACGTCCATCCCTCTTATAAAAATAACTCAAGAAAAGATGCATACCTCAAGATGTGACCCGTTTACTATGGCACGACCCCTAACCCTTACCTTGAGGGATTGCCTCTTAGTCACGTAGTTCTCTGAGTGGAGTAACTTCTCATATTCACTAAAGAACTGGAGAGACAGGGATAGAGAGAGAAATATAGAGTGGAGAGGACAGACAATTTTATTATTTTAGGCTATGTAATGTAATCAAAACGATTTGAAAAACACATTCCTAGGTGGTTTGAAATGAGATGTGTCTCAATCTAGAGTCTAGATTGAGATTCTAGACTAGATTCTAGACACTCAGGACACCGTAGCCAGATTTATATATAATTGTACCACCGTGTTGTTCATCAAAAATAGTCTATCAATTAAGTCTATCTTACAGATTGGCTATATTCGGCCATTATAAAAAATATTTTTTTCTTCTCTTTAAAGGACAACTTTAGTTTTTTTCAACCAAGGTTCATGTTTTAGGTTGTTATTAGAGAAAGTAAAAGATGCGTGTTACATTTTTTTCATTTGCTGCTTTCTTTCGTTTTAGGGATTTTAGCTGTTTTTGACAGGGGGGCGGGGGCATTCGAGCATGGTGCTAAATATGTATTATTTTACATAATAATATAGCGATTTATTATTTTATTATTTACTATAGTCCTACTAGACCCCAAGAAATTACATCTGGCCACAAAAGTTCACAGGATCTACTGAATATGAAGGTAGCCTATACTGGGGGGAAGCCACACTGTAATAGGCTCAATATGTCAGTTTGACACATTCAGTAGATTCCGTGATCTTTTGTGGCCAGATGTAATTTATTGGGGTCTAGTAAATAATAAAATAATAAATCGCTATAACATTTTGTAAAGAAATACATATTTAGCCCCATGCTCGAATGCCCCCTAAAACAAAAGATAGCAGCAAATGAAAAAAAACTTACACTCATCTTTTAGTTTATCTAATAACAACCTAAAACATGAACCTAGGTTGAAAAAAACGAAAGTTTTCCTTTAAGATGTATATGTTGCGTACTTGTTAAGCATTACCGTTAACCTACCTGCATTTCTGTTGACCAATAATTTAGACCTATGAAAGCCTGAATACACAAGCCTGAATCCGATCACTTGCAATTAACAGTGTGGTGGGCGGCCAGTATTTGAGAAACAATGGAGAGTGTGAGTAAATACTAAAATAATGTTTCATCCAGTAGCGTCTTGTTTCTAAACAATGACAGGATAATAAGTGTTCTCCACACACAGTCACAGTGACTTTGTGCTCGGAGACCACACATGACATCTCAAATGTCTGGTTTTGATGTTGTAAGCATTCAGCCGCTATCACAATCAATGCTATGCTCATTTGCATAGAATTGGTGAAAAACATTGTACGTTCATGAAGAAGTGGACAATGACTTCAAGTTGGGCAATGTATTGACATTATTCCAATATTGTGATATGGGACTTTATATTGTCTGAAATGTTGGATATTGTACTGTAAAGAAATTTAGAAAATAGAAAAATAGCTGATCTACAAGCACAGCATGTCACATTACGATGCACGGTGAGCTTGTAGACCAGCTATTTTGGAGATTTTCCAAAATAAATTAAACAAGTAGTTTTTTTATATTATCGTCACAGAGTTATTCGTTTAAAAGTATTGTGATATTTGATTTGTACCTATAGCCGACCTAAAAGCTCACAACGCATCACACCATGACTCGTTGTGAGCTTGGAGATCGGCTATATTTGCTATTAGTTTTACTTGTTTTTTTTAAAGCATTCACCTCCTGTAATGACATGCCCAAAATGGAGCTGCCAGGTTGAAAGCTGTTAATTAAAATGTTCATAGTTTTCTCTCGTGCCGTTTTTAATGAGTATCCGTTTATTGTGCCAAAGGCAGCTTTCAAAGTGGCAGAGGTAGAATGGCGTAAACCTCGCCTGCCTGCCAGGAGAATAGCTTACAACTTGAGAAGCTACAGTATATCAATCACAGCCATCTCAACAAACCTCTACCATGTCACCACCTTTGTGCTTCCTTGTTGTTAACTGTGGATTCCATTCATGGTCATACAACACCATTGATTGACTGATTGTCTGTCCTTAGGCTAAACTATTTCCTATGGTCACTACGAGCCAGATCACATACAGACAGACTCTAATAAAACAACATGCAATGTATCATACACAATACTACATTATGCATTTATCATTTTTGTTTGGTGCCTTGCTTCTTTTTTCTTATGTTTTATTGATTATCTAGGGCCATCCCACATTTATTTTAAACATATTTTGTAGGGCATTGTGTATCTCACTCCAATAGTCTTTGATAAATCCCAGAGAACATGGCCTAAACTTGTGTTACTATGGTAGTGGGAGCTATTCCACTTGGTTTCCAATGGTTGTACTAATTATTTCAAGATATGACAATGCGAACTTTCTCAACTGTAGGGAACTGTAGCGGACTGACCTCATGCTTCCGTCAATGCATGAGGAGTCCAAGCTGCTTCTTTTCACCTGACAGGGGGGAGTTTCCCCGGCCGGACGTAGAACGTGGTAGCGTAGCGCGCATTATTCCGACCAGTTCCTTTCCCCTCCATCAGGCGCCCCGGCTGGCCAGGGGGAGGTAGTTTAGAGACCAGGATTACTGCATGTTTTTTGTACCTACCCTAGGGGACACGGGGAGACCATGCAAACTCCACACAGAAAGGCCCTATCGCCAACCCCCCTCAGGTATATGGGCACTGATGACGCGGAGGAGAGAACACGCCCAGCGCCCACAGCGTCCCCAGTGGGAATCTAACACGGGACCTTCTAGCTGTGAGGCGACAGCACTACCGACTGTGCCACCGTGCCCCCTTTTTATTCATTACTTTTATTTACTTCAGATATAAAAATAGAGAATGCAAAAACATTGATTCAATTTGAATAGATTTTTTGGCATCTATTGTTAGGTATGCATGATGACCACGGATGTGCTCTACTTATGTTTAAGTATAGTACAGCGGCTAACAGCCATATTGTGAGAGAACCTTTCACTCGTGGATACAAGCGTGAAATTTGGCATGAACATGCCTCTGGGTCACCTCTTTAACTTTTTCAACCGAGCCAATGCAAATTCCAAAATGGCGGCCATTTTTCAAGATGGCCGCCAAATAAAGAAAACCTTTTGTGGCGGTTCTGGACAACCGTGGGTGCGGCCGACTCGAGACCGGGCACTGCACTCCCTGTGGGTGTGTGGAACCTTGTGAAAGATTCTCGCACAATATGGCTCTAGCCACTTCAGTATGTAAACTAAAACTAAAAACTAAAAAATAAGAAAAGAATATAAAGAATAAAAGAATATATATATATATATATATATAAAAATAAAAATAAATCTATCTATCTATCTATAATGGTGAAAATTTTCCTAAAATTTGTAAGAAATGTAGACATAGGCTAACATTTAGATGTGGCGGCCATCTTGAAATAGCACCGCCATATTGTATTCTTGGATGGCTCGGTTAAAAAAGTTAAAGAGGTGACCCAGAGGCATGTTCATGCCAAATTTCACGCTTGTATCACCAAGCGAACAACCGTTCCAATGATCAGCTATATTGCACACATTTTGTGTGCGTGTGTACATCTGTAATCCACGTAACCCGAGAACCGTTCGCCCCACCGACTTCAAATTCGACACACACATTCCACACACCCACAGGGAGTGCAGTGCCCGGTCTCGAGTCGGCCGCACCCACGGTTGTCCAGAACCGCCACAAAAGGCCTTTTTTATTTGGCGGCCATCTTGAAAAATGACCGCCATATTGGATTTTTCGCTGGCTCGGTTAAAAAAGTTAAAGAGGTGACCCAGAGGCATGTTCATGCCAAATTTCACGCTTGTATCCCCAAGCGAACAACCGTTCCAATGATCTTCTATATTTCACGATGTTTGTGTGCGTGTGTACATCTGTAATCCACGTAACCCGGGAACCGTTCGCCCCACCGACTTCAAATTCGACACACACGTTCCACACACCCACAGGGAGTGCAGTGCCCGGTCTCGAGTCGGCCGCACCCACGGTTGTCCAGAACCGCCACAAAAGGTTTTTTTTATTTGGCGGCCATCTTGAAAAATGGCCGCCATTTTGGAATTTGCGTTGGCTCGGTTGAAAAAGTTAAAGAGGTGACCCAGAGGCATGTTCATGCCAAATTTCACGCTTGTATCCACGAGTGAAAGATCGTTCCTATTATCTGCTGTACTAGTAGTTCACCATAGCAATACAACCATCATCAGGTTTCAGGTCAGTCTGGTCTTACCTTATCGTAATTCTGCTCCAGGAACTCGGCGCTCAGTAGCTTGTGTCTTGTGAGCAAGTCCTGGGAATATAAAACACAGGGCAGTGAATTTTCTGCCCGCTAAAAAAGGAGGCCAATCTGGAATACAGCCATAGCATATCAATACTTGGGCCTGTGTTTAAGTCAGCCTACATAATGTCTGCTACTGACAACTGCAAATGTTAACCACTGTAGTAGTTCATCAGGCAGGGAATTTTAATTCTTTCAATTAGAAATGAACATGCCATTACCTAATTGGTGTTTTTAGAGGTGTACTTATGGAGTCACAAGTCACACAACAGTGGCAGATGTTCAGAGCATTAATTAAAACCAAAACGCATACAGGCCTGACTAATATGTAAAAAAGAAAATCAGGTCAAGCAGCTGCCTTAGCAAAGCAGCACTCACTTTAAAAGTGGCAAATGCATCTGAGGCTATGTCGAATGTAGACATCTCCACATATCTGAAGAAGTCGTAGAACTGCTCTGACCACAGGGTGATCTTGGCCAGCGGCTCATGTCTGATGCACTCTCTCAACATGATGCCGCAGTTCAGGGCAATCTCTGGGGACTCGTACCTGGACACAGAAACAATATGGGCTGCAGTTAGCAGTTAGCATTCTCAATAGGGTTGTCTCTCACTCAGTCATGCTAGCACACTGTTCACTGAACGTACAGTCAGTAACCACACAACAACAAAAATACTTGGGCTGGACGTGGGCTCATAGCGATTACTAAAGATTGAATAACCTGCTTAGTTCCAATGGGGACAAAGACAAAAGCAATGGTGATGTCGGGGTGAACCACTTTCCCATCAGTAATCCAGGCAACTTTACATTTGAAAAGATGTGTGGCCAATATTTTAGACAAGAATGATTGCTTGGTTAGCTGAGACTCTTTCAACCTGGTGTCCAAATTTTGGGCATGTTATAGGCCAAAACTCTTCTTAACATAAACAGCGTGCGTCTCTTAGAACCATAACATACTCGGCAAGAGAGCCATTCATTCTTTAACAGGCACTATACTCATTTGACCGGGGTTACCCACTGGTCTTTCCAAGGCTCATACAACACCAAATCTTTTCCCTGCAAATAGCCGACCTACAACCCACAATGTGCTGCGTTGTGAACTTGTTAGGCTATTTTCATAGGGTGTTGTTCACCTATTATGACATGCCCAAATAGGGATGCTAGGCTTCATGTTTGTTTTTTTAATGGTACCAAAGTGGAATGTAGGAAATGTTGATACCGTGTTCATGTAGAAATGAGAGGGTGTATTCTGTGTGTGTGTGTGTGTGTGTGTGTGTGTGTGTGTGTGTGTGTGTGTGTGTGTGCATTGTGCAGGTGCATCTCCTCACCCCTTCAGCAGCATGAAGAGGATGTTCTGTTGGGTGCAGAGGTACTCCACCGTTGGCGTCCGGGTGCCGATCTGACGTCTCAGGATGTTGTTAAAGATCTGAGCCACATCCTTCTTCCCCTGTTGGCCACACACACACACACACACACACACACACACACAGTTATCGAAGACCAATGGGAACCACACTCGGATTTTGACGATTGAAACATGTACATTGTCTTATCCAGTAAGTACAGTATATAATTGTCTCTGTACATAGATTCTAGGGGTGCGCCAGTCAAACAAAGCAAGTTAATGAATTATACAAATTCTTTGAAAATTACCAATCCACAAGCTCACAGTGTGTCACAAAGTATAACATAGGTCTTAAATCAGGGGTTAGGGTATTCAACTAGATTAGGCAAGGGGCCACATTGTAAGATTATTTAAAGTTGGGGGCCACAAGAAAACAAAAGGTAACAATTTACCGTTTAAGTGGAAACAAAAGTTGTATACATATTCAGTGGCACATCAACATAAAAGAGCACAACATGAGTACAGTTTGTCCATCACATGTCATCTCTATTTGTAGCTACCTGTGTCCCATCACACCAATGCAATAATTCTCCATCGCATCCATTAGCTCTTACACTGTTGTACGTTTCATCCAATCACTCAATAGTTTCCCGGGCTGAATGTCATAATGCCCTAACTCAACTAATGGTTCATGAAACACGTCATGAGAGCCTGTGGCCGCACAGCCGTGCGCACTAAACAGGGAACCATCCTGTTTTCAACACACATATGCTTCAGATTTGTCAACCTCTTCTTAGCCAGAAGGTTCAATCCTATTGGTCAGTTTATTAGCTTATTATTATTATTATTATCAGCTTAATATATTATTATTTAAAAATAATTAAGATATTTGTGGGTCTTTTTTGCCTTTATTGATAGATCACAGTAGGTAGACAGGAAACGGGGAGAGAGATGGGGGGGAAGACACACAGCAAAGTTCGTGGACCCAAACCCACGACACACTGTCATGCTGGATTACCAGCCTAGGTGCATAGACCTCCACTTATATTTATTTTTAAGCCATTTCAAGTTAAACTAAAAGGCAGGGAAAAGTGTCTAGTAATGATGACTCTGCGTCCATGTTCGATCATTAGCAATTGAGATTAAGTTGCTGTGTGTGCAGTTTGTGAACGAAGCTGCACACCTCACAATGCAGAGTGAGTGGTGAGTGGTGTACGCCTCATTTAAAAAAAGAACCCGACCCGGTGAGGTAGACACGCTTCGATGAGGTTCCCGATAACTACGGTTAAAAGGACGATAATAACCCACAGACTTTTAAAGTTGGCAGCAAGGCAAGTGAAAGCAGAAGTTGACATATTATATTATTATGACATCTCATTTTCCATGTCGAGTTGTTTGGCTTGAAACTGCATTTTCAAAAGTGATCATTTGCGTGGAATATGTCAATTAGCCAATATGGAAATATGCCACTGGGGTGGCAAAAGACTCGCATATTCAATATCTAATATCCTTATGCTACAAAATCTGTTTTCCAATGCAGTGCTGCATCAGTAGTGGGAACTGGGAAGGAAGACAGATGTCTTCTACAGATAACGGGACACGCGTCACGTAGCTACTGTGAGAGAGCAGCAGGCAACGATTTCAACACCTGTGCACTACAGTGACAATATCAATCCGGTTGATGTACTTTCCCATATATTGCATCATATGATAATTAATTCATATCCTTTCCTGTTCCAATGCAGAGGAGGACGAGTACAAGACGATGAGACAGATAGCACGATACAGTGACTCATCGTGTGATGGAGTGACTCACAGGAGCCCAACGCAGTAGCTGACTGACACTGACACACACACACACACACACACACACACACACACACACACACACACAAGACTGATTCTGACATTGCAGGGCGAGACTCTGACCCTGATGTCCATGCCCACGTATCCAAATGTGAGCCACTCAAGTCACGTACAATCCAGCATCTGTCCACCAGAGATCTTTACGGCTTTAGCAGTGACTCTCAAACATTTGAATTTCAAGGACCCCCCAGTCTGACCTGCATTACTCTACGGACCACTATTTAACCCATTCTGACCTGAGATCAGATTCATACGAGGTTTTCACTGGACACACACTGGTCTGATTAACCCATTCTGACCTGAGATCAGATTCTAAAAATAAAAAGTTCTTCGATTTTTCAAAAATAGCAGACCTACAAGCTCGTAGCGCGCCACCATAGCTAAAGCATAACATGATGCCAACACCAAAATGAGTGCCCGTTCAGAATGGGTTAATGGCATTTCTATCTCTGGGACCCTCATTTATATTGAGAAATCATTGTTAATTTAACTCTGGGAGTGTACATTTGTACACTGAGTTACAGTCCCCAAAAGGGTCCATTTGGTTCCCAACTATCATTTAGCTGGGGACTACCCTGGAACTCCATCATCAAGGACCCCTGCGGGGGGGTCTCCGCCCGGGACCCCACTTTGAGAACCACTGCGCTACGAGGGTGCCGGGCACCTTTCTCACCTCAAAGTCGATGAGCTGCAGGTCCGCTACGAGGGTGCTGAGCAGGCCGCTGTTGTAGAGCTCCTGGGCCAGCTGGGCCACCGCCTCCGTCTGGGGCTCCTTCTCGTTGGTGCCGTAAAGGATCTCCTTCATGGCCACAAGGCTCTTCGACACCTCCTCTGTGGCCTGGACAGACGGACGGACGGACCAAAATCCAAAACATTTGACCCATTCTGACCTGAGATCAGATTCATACGAGGTTTCCACTGGACACACACTGGTCTGATTAACCCATTCTGACCTGAGATCAGATTCTAAAAATGTCAGTCGTTCTTCGATTTAAAAAAAAATAGCAGACCTACAAGCTCGTATCGCGCCACTCGGTGGCGCGATATGAGCTTGTAGATCTGCTATTTTTCAATAGCTAAAGCACGACATGATGCTAACACCAAAACGGGTGCCCCTTCAGAATGGGTTAATTAATTCCAAATCTTTCCCAGGACTGGAAAACTGCCTTTTGAAAATTTCAAGATATTTCTAGGAATTTAAATGACTATGTTGTAGGGACCTCACTCCAAACCCTTGATGCCGGGCATTGCTGGGTACCATTTTTTATAGTATTTGGTATGACTCGGCCATGGACTGAACCCTGACCTCCCAATCTCAGCTGGTATGGCCAAAACAGGCCAAGCATGTAATACTTGTATTGTATACCTTCTCCGCCTTCTTGTCGGAGATGTCATGCTTCTCCAACACCTGCATGCTGTCCTTCAGGTTCTTGACTATGTCCGCTGGCGACTTGTGGGACTTGCCGAAGGGGAAAGGCATGGTGGATGGTTACCAGGGGGGCGACCAGGCAGCGTGCTGTCCACCTAAAAATAGACAGGACAAGACGAGAAAGGGCGGATCAGAGCCCTGGGAGGACAGAAGATGACGATGACTTCAAAGGAGGCCTGCATGTAAACATAAAGATTTAGTTCCGATTTTGGGGGGGAAACTTGCCATTAATATAAGAGTTGCAAAAGGTATTAATTGATTGCCTGAGTCCTGTGGTGGGAGTTCTGCTCTGGTTTTGGTGAATTATTAAGTAGTTCCGGTCATTTGGTGGGTAGCCTGAAAGAGTGTGCCCACCTCCAGACTTATGTGCCCACCTCCAGACCTCCCTCTCCAGAGCAGGTTTGGGGGCTCCTGTCTGATGACTACAACATGACATAAGATATCATCCGTCCCCGACCGGATCATAAACCCGAAATAAACCCCAGGCTACTTCACAGGCAAGATTCACACTGAGACAGTTTGATTCAAACTGTTCCAGTGAATACGATTGCCTGTTCCCCGCTGGCCATGATTCACATTGGCCTTGATTCTACCTCATCCGAGTACACTTCATTCAACTGTGTGAATCTGCCCTTATATCCACAAAAACCAGACCAGAATTTCCTACAACTTTAAGTCAACAAATCTGAACTAATCATTTAAGAAAGATAGGAAGAAAGATATCACTCATTCTGTGGAATGAGCAGTAGTGAGAGAATATAAGAACTAAGGCTTCAGCACTGCAGTACGTAACATACAACATATGCTAATCTTGGACACTTAAAACAAAAGTGCACTGCTGACTACCGATAAATGGTAAATTTATATAGCTCCTTTATCCAAGAAGCTTTACATAGATTGTGCATTACATTCACCCATTCACACACCGATGGTGGCGGAAACCATGCAAGGCACCAACCTGCACATCAGGAGCAATTAGGGGTTCAGTGTCTTGCTCAAGGACCTTTTGACACACACTAACTCTGGGGGAGCCCGGGTTCGAACTGGCAACCTTGCGGTCAAACAGCCACTCTTCCCCTGAGCCACCGCCATCTGACTAACTATGGACCAGTGAGCACCAAAGATAAATCGGTCTTTACTAGACGATCCAGTTATGGTTTATCGAGTTCCTCTGAATCCTTTCACTATAAAACGGCTATGACTAACCAACGATTCATAAGTCACAACTGTGCTCAAATAACGATGATATCCCACTGGACATCGTCAAGTCTGGACAGAGGCAGATTAAACCCAATTTAAAAAATAGCAGGAGCAGCAGATTATAGCGAATTAATGTGAAGTTTCAAGATGAATAAACACTTTGAACTTCTAGCCGACAAAGAAGTTAACACTTTACCCTACTACCGGTACTCACATAAAACTAAGGTATAATTAGGTTCAATAGGTCCTGTGTTTATTAACTGCCATCACAAATGAATGGCAGTGGGTTGTGCAATGAATGAAGATTGATTTATTCATCATGATCTATCTATCTATCAGTCTACCTATCACGCCTAGATATATCTATCTAGGCATGCTGGATGGCTGATTACTCATCATTGCAAGGCTGTAATTGTGACAGATCATTTTGAATTCATGTTTAACCCAGCCCAAAACAGTATAGTCAGAGGTCGATTGCCAACTGGACTTGTTTGGTCGGGTTCCGACAGGCTAGCCCGCCGTTAGCCCTGGGCTGGTGAAAAGTGTGTTTTTAAACTTTTCATGCAGGAACGGAGAGTCGGAGACTGAACGAGACTTCATTCAGTCTCCCAGACTGTCTCAGTTTCTCCGGTGTCTCCGTTTTCTCCGGTGTTGCCAGATTCTGTGAGTGAAAAAAACGACCAGGTCTATGAAAATGAGCTCAAAAGAACAAGAAGCGACCAGATTCACAATTTTCTAACATAATCTTGAAAGCAATCCCAAATAAACAACTACACTTCAGAAATAAGCCAAAAGAACAAACCTACAAATTACAATTATGAATATTTACAAGCTAATTTACAGCCTAAAGTCGCTTATAATAAACAGACCTACAGTAGCAACGCTGGCATGCTGCTACTTCCGCCTCCTGGTGTGGTGTGGAGGTGTCAAGAATGCAATGTGCTGTCAGCCAACAGTAGTTGTAGTCTGCCAACAGACTACAACAGACTGAAGTAGTTTTTTGAAGTCTGAAGTAGTTTGAAGTAGTAAGATTGGTGGAGAGTCACCTTATCACGTATAGGCCTAGCCGCCCTACAGTACCCAACTGTAAACCAGGGCTGGCCACACTTTTTGGACTTGACAGCTACTTTCAAAATGACCATCAACAAGATCTACCCACCAAAAACATATTATCCCATTGCTGAAAATAGCTGAAAAAGTTACCCGAGGGACCTTAGGAATAGCGGTACTGGCATACGTATAAACAAAATGCATTTGGAATGGGAAATATAGGGGGAAATTTTGAATTGGTACTAGTAGCAGGATATAACTTTGTAATGCTACTGATGTTTGTGCTCAACATTCTTGTAAACAAAGTATTCCATTGTGGGCACTGGGGTAACAGGCCCTTTTTTATATTATTTAAATGATATATGTTTTAGGGGCCTGTCATCTGAACTACCTGCACAGCCTTTGTGATCTACCAGTAGATCGTGATCTACCTTTTGGGCACCCCTGACCTAAACTATGACGACATGACATTCATGACATAGTTCATATACTTTGCATGACCCTCTCCCCCAAACACAGGCTAGAATCTACAAACAAAGTAAACAGTAACACTGGCAATAGTTTCTCTCTCTCTCACTCACACTGTGCACACACACACACACACACACACACACACACACACACACACACACACACACACACACACACACACACACACACACACACCTCAATGAACATGTGTGTCAGTCAGTTCAAGAGATCTCTCGAATCACGAGTCCACACACCAACACAAACCCCCAACTTAATACACACTTAACCAATTCACAAAGCTCACAGCCATGCTGGTATAGATGAAGACATGAAGTAGCGTTCCCTAGCCCGTCCATCAACCTTGCACCTTTGTGCAAACATATATAGGGTTTAACTTGTTAAGATTAGTGCAGGGCTAGGTGCGTCTCTGGTGTGGGTGGGCCCATGCTATATCAACACTTTAATCACCACCAGTACTGATAAGTGTCAGTGCTGACATGGAGCCCTACATTTGTCTTCCAAGCTCAGATAGTCAAATGGCATGACTGAGTCAACTCTTCTGAAATTAAACCAAAGTTCAACATCACATTGTACATTGACTACGTTCCTGGACTCTTCTTTCTTCAGAAATAAAAAGATCTATAATTGTATTTATATTTTGATTGTGTGCCGTGACCCGTCATGCTCATTTGAGAACAGGTAGAGAACCTAGCCTACATGTGTTTGGGGATGTTGTTAATTTATTTTGTCAGCTGACACCCAAGCCATACAGCGTGTATTTGATATCTCTGACACACAGATGCACTGCCGTCTCAGCTAACAGCTAACAACAAACTAGCTACTAGAAAGATGCACAGATCAAAGACGTGAATATGCCCAATATACAACTAGTTTTCTACTGTTATACTGGGAGCTGCCCAATACAACACGATTTTCTAATTGTCTCCACCAGGCCGAAGGCATGTGGGGAGAGTATGTTTTGCACTCCGTCCGTCCGTTTGTGTGTCCGTCCGTCCGTCCGTCCGTCCGTCCGTGTGTCCGTGAACAGCTAATCTCGGCCACCGTTAACCCGGTCGATGGCAAATTTTGCACACACACTCCCTGGATGCCAACGATGAATCTCTGCCCCAAACTTTCCAGAACGGCCTGTTATAGCGCCACCAGGAGGCCGCTTTGTGCAAAACAAGTTTTTGCACAGTACACCTACAGATTTTGTCCAAACATCACGCAAATTGGTACACACACTCCCTGGATGCCAACGATGAACCTCTGCCCCAAACTTTCCAGAACGGCCTGTTATAGCGCCACCAGGAGGCCGCTTTGTGAAAAACAAGTTTTTGCACAGTACACCTACAGATTTTGTCCAAACATCACGCAAATTGGTACACAGTCTCTCTAGAGCCATTCAACCAAACCGGTCTTTCAGATTTCTCAGACTCCATCCTGATTGGTTAAGATTGGCTTCCAAAGTTCACAGGAGTGCTCAGTTTCAAACAAAATGCTGCAAATCATGAACACATCGCGTGATTTCCGTCAAATTGTGCACCCACATTCCCACTAGGCCCAGGACAAAATGCCACATGAACAATTTCAACTCAGCCTCAAGGTGGCGCTATAACTGGCCGAAAAGTGTTTTTACCTCTAACTGCACGGATCTGTGGATAACCTGGTGGAGACCTGTGCCCAGAAGGGCACTTTTTCTAGTTTCTACTGTTGTACTAGGACCTGCCCACTGTGCCCAGTACAGGCACAGTTTTCTACTGTTGTACTGGGACCTACCCAGTACAACCAGTCAACCACAGTCTATACTGTTATACTGGGAGCTTCTAATACATGTGACAATTAAATATTGTTGAAGTTTTACACTGGGAAGCTGTACTGGAGTAATATTTGGGTTGCCTTGGACAGATTTGCCTTTGCAACCAGAGGGATTATGTTAATGCTTTTTCACTCTTATAATAGCCAAGTACATATAATATTCTACGTCCCAGGTGCATCCATGTGATGTATTTTAGTTATATTTCATATTCTATTCTATTTCATGTTAAATTTGTGTCAATGCTACAGCAATTCCCCCTTTTCTTTTATTAAGAATTATAACACATGTCATATTCTGTATCTCATAAGCTATATTTAGCTATATGTTATAGACTTTTATTGATCCCAAGAGGGTTGTCATCGAATCATCGATAATTAATTATCATTTGATAATGTAATGTAAACGATAAAATAGTGGAATTGAAGGAATGGTTCTCAAACATTTTCATGTCAAGGACCGGCTCATAAACAGTTGTTCCAATCCAGGGGAGCCCGATAAGATGATTTGTCAAGATTGGTTGTGAACTTTTAGAATGTCTATTTTCAAAGAACCCACTTTGAGAGGACCACTGTGACTGCCCTAAACCAAAAGCCTGTTGCTGTCAAAAAGCGCCCCCTGTACTCTGTAACGTGTGGGCAGAGGGTCATGTGTCATCATGTCATGCGCCGCCGTGTCCTTGCTGAGATATAAACTCGACTGTGTCCTCGCTCTGAACTCTGTTCTCCCCGGCTGGTGGCAGAGTTCGTCCTCGCTAATTCTTGATTAATCTCTGCGGTGCACACACCTCCTTGCTTGCCACTTCGCCAGGTGGCCAAATCCGCCTTTCACACAGACTATCTACTAGACAGCAGGCAGCATTCTGATCTGCTTCAGTGTCCATGACGCAAATAGTCCGCCTGCCTCTGTGCCTCCACATATGGCAGGTTAAACAGTGCAGCAGCTGCCTCTACCTCACCACCACCCAACTCTGATGATTGTAAATCTGGTGGCTTTGAGCTGAGACTCTGCACGACTTCTTCCCCACATAATCCTCAGTGCTGTTAAATGTATCCATGATTTGTAACTCAGGTACACTCTTTTGGACCCGTTATATTTCATATTTCTCAGAGTTCAATTATTACTAGAGATACGGAGATACTCTTCTCACTGACATATCATAGGCTAGAAAGACTTTTTTTTAAAGGACTAATGCAATGTGTATGACGCGAACAATTTATGCACACAGCAAATAAAACAATCCTCAACTTAATTTGCTCACCTAGTCACTAATGTTTTTAGTTCTTTAAGCCCAGGGCAAAGTGACTGTGCCTCTACACTTGTCTAGCAGTCAGTCAGTCTCACCTGGGCTCAGCTAGCGTGGCCCGCATTCTATTTAAAAAATCACTGTCCACCAAACAACAGTGCTGCTGGCAGTGTGTGTTGTGTATATATGAGAGAGAGAGAGAGAGAGAGAGAGAGAGAGAGAGAGAGAGAGAGAGAGAGAGAGAGAGAGAGACTATAAACAAACCAAGGATGAGTCAGTTATGTCACATCTAAGTGTCATATAGCGGAAGTGATTCATATTCAGACCCTTGGAACATAACAAAAAGTACACCATTTTCTCTCTTTTTTTGGCATGCGACTCTTGCCATGCATGACTTTGTCTTATAGGCCTAGTTGTACATACCATGATTTTTATAATACGTTTTATCAGAATGATTTATCATTGAGGCAGCTTTTGTAGTGTATGTTCACAAACTTTGTCCTACACAAACATTACATTCCCATTGACAATGAATGGAGAATTTTACGTCAGTGTCTGAGCATAATAGGAATAGTTAGTGTCTATTATGATTTTACATCATGATGATGTACGATAAGAGCGCACCTCACTTCACACGGGTGTGTTTATTTTATACTGCCAAGCTTGTAGACTACTGTAGCCAGGTATATATAAAAAGATTATATATAGATGGAGATAGTGTTTGTGACGTCACGGATACATCCTTGGCGTTTCGCGTCCCAGCAGGCCTGTGGTCCAGGCTTGTAGCTGCTCACTGCTAGCAACATGAACTTAAAAAGCACATGAATGTGTCTGAAGAGTAGCGTCAGAAATAGCAATATACTGCCGAACACTGGCGTCGCCGCTTCGAGCTCGTTGGGTCTTTAAGCATGCGATCGTGACACTGTCGTTCCACTTCCCACCCATACACCAGCACCACCAATAATACCCCAATATGTCTGCTCATCATCATCATCATCATCATCATCATCCTCATCATCATCACTAGCCCAGGCTAGGAGGCTAACATCTCCGTCTGCTAGTGATGAGCAGCAGCAGCACCAGTGTAAAGTACAATGGCTGGCTGGGTAGCTCCACGGCTACCGTTTAGATCAAATAAGCACAAGATCAAACCTTCTCTCGAACGATGTTCTCACTTATGGTCTCCTCCCCCGATTTGTCTGGATCTGCCCCAAAAAAGAAGGAAAAAAATGAACAAGGGCCAATTTTGGACGCTGCGCTGAACGAGAAACTCCTTTGTTTTCCTTGTGCGTCGCCTCCCCTCGTTTGTAATGTAATTGTGTGACCACTGTTTCCTAGTTCTTTCTCTGCGTGCGACTGTGTGTACTAGGTTTAGCAATGTGGCTTGTCTACTCAGGGGCTGTCACTGGGAGCTAGGTGGATCTGGCGCCTCCCATTGGCTGGATAGGGTTATGGCAACAATACTGGTCGTTTAGATTTAGAGCAGTGGTTCTCAACCAGTGGTCCAGGGACCACCAGTTGTCCTTGAGGGGGTTCCAGGTGGTCCCCACTCCCCAGCTAAATGATGGTTGGTAAACCAAATGTACCCTTTAACTCTTGAGAGTGTAAAATGAAACCAAGTGGACCCTGGTTTCATTTCACGCTCTCAAGAGTTACATTTTTGTTAAGCATCAGAGCATCTGCATTACTTTCATTAATTTAATTTACAAGAAGTCTACACAATTAGAGAATGTAGAAGAATTATTCAACATGTGCCTGTTATCTCTCCTAATGGTACTAACATCAATACAGCATCTCGGCATGCTGTATTGGTGGGCATGTGTACATATATTCTTTAGTTTTGGGTCTGCAAGGCTAAATGGTGGTCCGTGACCGTGGCTATACTACGGTGGCTCAAATGCAGAATATACAATTTTAATGGACCTTATATGAAAAGGGTTGAAAACCACTGGCTTAGAGGTTAGGTGGAAAATATCCACTAGAGGACGCTCTAAACCCATAACATAAGAGCCCAGGCACTGTTGAGACTGAGAGTGACTAATGGAGAGATAACTGGTGAAATGCTGTTCATGATGGAATACATTTTCTCCTGGGAAAAATCTCAAAACTGCCGTGACATGTGTTGTGTTGTCATTGATGTAATAAATGCTGTTTGATTGAAAATTGTATTAACAGTTTGAATGGGTATATAGGCTACAAGAAAAGTACGGGTCAATACAAAATCTGCTAAGAGGATAAAACCAGAAAGACTTGTTTACATATAGGGTCTTCCATTTTCAATTCATCATCGGAGGATGAGGATGCTAGCTATAGCTGCAACGGAAAACATAAAATAACGCATGCAGAGCAGAATTAAGACGATATCCACTAATTATCAAAACCCCAAAAGTTAAAATAAATTAGCTATTTTACACACTGGAAAAGATACCCAAAACAAGAGCAAAATGGAATGCTGTTTAGCTCTAAACAGTGAATACACAGAACTTGAGCACTGTCTGTAACTGATCCAAAATTAGGACATCAATGTGAACACAACATAGTCTCGATTGAGAAAGGCAGTGGTGGCAGACCTGGCTCCCAAGAGAAGACAGACTATATGCAGCCACTGCACACAAAACGAGGTAGAGCTACACTTTCTAACCGTCTGCCCACTGTACCAGACATCAGAGACATAATACTTCCCACGGGTTACAATTACAACCACCCAAGGAGAGTTTGAAAACATGCATGACTAATGTGGGTGCACAGCAAGATTTGTGAGCTGCTGTGACAGGAGAAGAATGTCAAATGGAATACAATGTGTGTACAGTACACTGTTTATACCCTACACTGTTTTAAAGCAAATTAAATAGGCCTTTACTAAACAGAGAGAAATAACTTTTATTCAATTACATTTGAATAAATTGTTGCTAAAGCCTATACTTTATACGTCGCAAATGTTTTTATACTAAGTGAATGCAAAAACATTGAAATGCTGTGAACTTTCAAAAGTATAAAGCTAATGTCTCCTATATGGATGTAACTCTACCATAAAATGCACACTCTTTTAGTTTCACAAGATAGTAACACAGAGCTGTTTCCTTTATTTTATTCCTATTTATAATCAATATTTATTTGTACATGTATACATTGTTTTATCTTGTTCAACTTTTGCTTTGGCAAAACGTATACTTTTGTAAACTTATGTTTTACATTGCCAATGTGTGTTCCGTGTTCGTGCGTGCGCGCGCGTGGCCGGTCTTTTGGGGCACATTTCCGACAACAACATCGCGTGGCTGAGGGGCTGACTGCATGTTGGTCGCGTGTCCACATGTCCCCTGGGCGCTCGACCCCTCCCTCCAATACGTTTTTGGGAATGCATTTCGATTGACGGGTTTACTCAAGAGAGAGAGAGAGAGAGAGAGAGAGAGAGAGAGAATTCAAGATTTATTGTCCTAGACTCTTTTGTGTCCCCATTCAATAGCAAGTAAGGTCTGCCGATTACCGGTATTCCAATTATTCCAAAAGTGTACCCGTTTGTAGCATAATGCCTATATTGCCTATATCGCCCTGTAACTTGTAACTTTTCTAAAGTAGTTTAGAAAAAGTTAGGCCTATTTGAAGAATGTATGGATTTCAGTGTAGAATATAGATTGGGGTCCTAAAGATATTAAAAAAAAAAAAACAATAATAATAGTCATAATAAAGAAAGAAAGTAGCAAATCAAATGGGGGGGGGGGGGGCGTATAGGCTATACCTAAAATGCACTGGGGTGAGTCCATGGAAATGGAATGCAAACGGTTGAGAATCCCTGCGTTATAAGCTGCTAGTGCTACACCTTGTCATGGCACTGCCTGGCCAGTCACTGGTCAAGCACCTGCTTCGGCCGCCTCCTCCCCAACTGGCCGCTGCTCCTCGAGGTTATTCTTCTTTTCATGGTGATTAGGTTCGCTTCAATACCGCTCATTGTTCGCCCGCGTTTCCCACGATCGAGCCCTTTGCCTGGCAGTCGCGTGGCTCAAAAACATGAGGCCCCCGGCCCCGGCGCAGGGCCAACTCTCGGGGACATCTGGTCAGTTTGACATCTGCCTCACTTTGCCTCCGCCGGTGAAATAATAGTTCACAACAGATGTTTGACATTTTCAAACGCCGAACATGATCAAAGCAGCTCCGACACATGGATTTCCCTATAGGCATGTAGACCTACGCTTATCTTAAAGGACGACTTAACCCATTTTCAATGTAGCTTCATCTATGCTCATTAAGTAATAATTAAGTACATTAAGTAGACCTATACCATTTTTCCTATATCGGATATGTCTCAGAATAGGGCTATATTAAAAAACATTTTAATAAAAAACGAAATAAAGTGTATAGGCTATAGCCTGTAGCATATAATCATACAGCCATGGCCCTGCATGCACCAATTTACTCACTGATTGAAACATATTGTAAACCTAAAGGTCTACTCCTTCAACATTGATTGATTGATTGAGTATTTTATAGTATGCATGCAGAATAGGTATAGGCATAATAGGCTACATAATACAAACTCAATACAAAAACGTTTAACTGGACGACACCATAAAGCATTACACCTCACGTTTACAATAGGGTCCAAATGCATCTGTAGGTTTTAAATCTTTAAATTGGGGGACAGTTTAGATTCAGAGTCAGACTATAGTCTCTCGAGACAGCAGTGTTGACTCACTCACGGTGCTGCTTTTCCTTTGTTTTGCCAATGGGTTCCCATATTGTGTTAAGAAAAGACTAACATGGTTTCAGTGAATAATGGACTTATATGCATTGGCTCTTTGTCAAACATCTATAGTGGGTATATATTTTCTTCTACATGAGCCTTGAGAGAATAGGTTTCGCCTTTTTGCAGGTAGGGTAATGTTGCCCCTGTTCATTGAAAAGAATGGGCGAGTGCTCCCCGGAGTAAACCTCGGTAATTAGACACCCTTGTTCATCCCTGGGAATGACAATCCACGTGGGCACCCGCGCGCTTTGCGTCACGTATCTCCCTGTGAGAAACAAGCGAGAGAGAGAAGAGGAAACGAAAGTTTTTTTCGGTGGGAGGTGGTGCATGGTTTCAGGCTGGACATCTGTCGCTTGTGTTTTCTCCAGAGCGGGTATCTCGGCTATTGAATGGAGCCAGTGACCTGTCAGTCTTGACTGATGGGAGCGGACCGCTGGGAGCGACCCCGTGTGTGGGAAAATACCGCAGCCAAAGAGCTCGACCATTCACATGCTAATTGTGCCCTATAAATAAGAGGGCTGCGCCGCGCCGAGGGCCTTATAGACGCACTGAGATTCAGGACAACACAAGTACCGGCAAACGAGGAAAATATGACCGCATCCTCCATGGCGCACAACGTGGTGGGAAAACACTCGAGTGCGAAGGAAGAAAGAAAGGTACCTCCCCGGCTTACATCAGATAAAACACAACAGCTCTCTGTCTGTCTGTCTGTCTCTCTCTCTGGATACACTTGTGTTCAGAATGCAGCTTGTTGCGCCCGTTGGCTCTTCTTGCCACTAACCGAGTGACACTTTTAATTCTTATAGCTGAGGAAGCCACTCATCGAGAGAAAAAGACGAGAAAGGATAAACAATTGCTTGGACCAGCTTAAAGAAACTGTAATCGGAGCTTTTAGACTTGATGTGAGTAGGCATTGTTCATTTCCACTGTCTGTTTTAAAGCCAGTCAATAAATACGCCTATCTATGGCATTTATAGTAGCTGACCTATTTACTAGAATTCTTCTTTCTATTTTATTTATCTCTTCACAGCAATCCAAACTCGAAAAGGCGGATATTCTAGAGATGACAGTGAAACACTTGCAAAACATTCAAACTACTACATTTAATGGTAAGTGAGCGGCCTGGACACTTGTTGATCTGATCAACAAGTGTATTTCACGAGTGCCTAATTGGTAGCCCTCTACCAGTAGAGGGCAGTATCTGTCAGGAGTAATGACTTGTAGCCTACACAGAATGAATGCTTGAAAAGTGATGGTGGCACTTTGAATTCCAAGGGCGTGGAAAAACATTGTCTATGAAGGTTAACGAGTGCTCTAACATATTGCAATGTAGGCTATGCTTCAGCCTCATGACTGCCCGTAGACCGCTCCCACCAGATTCAGTGTTCAAGGAGATTTAATGTCACATACATCATCACATGCTGCACACTGCACAGGCAGAACAGCACAACAATATGCTATCCTCTCAGTATAAGTGAAATTCTCCCACAGAGTTTACTTTACAATACATCATCAGTGTGGATTGTGGAGAAGAGAAAGTTCATTTAAATCAGGCTAAATAAGACCTATACTGTTAGGCTACATCGGTGTGATATATTCAGGAAAATAACACAATAACGGTTTCATATAGGCTGCTTTTGTACAGTATTAGGGTATCAAAATAAAAATGTCTATGTATTTGAGAAACCCAAAGAAAGGGTACAGGACCACTGTTCCTACTGCTTTTTCAAAAGGATATAAGGGATATGTAAAGAAAGATAACTTTGGCCCTTTTTCCCCTCCTTTTTTATTTTCTTCTAATCTAATTCTAATCTTTCCTTTTTACAGTATCTATTTTGTCCTTTTCTCAGTTATATTTTTAATATGTTCTGGGAATGAATGAAATGAAAACAATTTTACCCCTATCATCATTTGTTGCATTGACTGAGTGTCTAGGCTGACGTCATGGTCTCCTCCCTCTGTGAAGCAGATCCTATGGTAGGCCTGGAGGCACAGCAGAAGTACAGCACGGGCTACATCCAGTGCATGCATGAGGTCCACAACATGCTGCTCACATGTGAGTGGATGGACAAGACTCTGGGCTCCCGTCTGCTCAACCACCTGCTCAAGTCCCTACCCAGGTCCACTGACGAGCGCCCCCTTCAGCCCACCACACCCCGGCGCGACGTCTCTCGACCTCCCAGTCAAGGTGCAGGGCTCCCCAGCACACCCATCAGGCCAGGGAGGCAGACTCCGAGAGAGGGTGGGGCCCCTTGCCCTGTCACTGCATCCCAGGACAGGCCCCTCATCCTACCAAGCAGCCCACTGCTCCATAGTCCCCATCACTTGGGCGTGCTGGAGATGTGGAGACCCTGGTGAACTAATAGTGCGCACTGGTTCTTAAAGTGGGGTCCGGGGACCGACAGAGGTCTTTGGGGGGGTTCCAGGGAGTCCCCAAAAAAATGAGGAACAGATTAAACAACTTAAGCCCTATTTTATTTGTTCGGCTATTCGAAAATTGCCAATCTACAAGTTCACAACGTGTTGGCTGTTTTCAAATCATTTAGAAAAATCCTGAAATTTTGTGAAAGAATTTGAATAATTTTAACACAAAGTCCCCTCGATGTGATGGGGGTTCACAGCCAAATACATGCCAATTTTGGTATATAGTTTCGTTAATATGAAAATGTTTGAGAAACACTTTGACTTATTGCTCTTAAATCTCCTGTTTGTTAGACCTCTTCCTCTGTTATGTATCTTATAGATATGCTACTCAGAAGACCAGCATGTGGGGCAGTTTTTGTTCCAGTTATTCTAGGTGTGCTATATGATTCTATACAGACCTTTTCAGTACTTCCCTTCAGAAGTTGACTTCCTGTAGCCTGCATTATAGAAGGCTCTTATTAATCTTTCTTATATTTATTGTACTATTAACCACTTTATTTATTTGATATTGTATGGTATTTGTCTTTGCTTCCTCTATAGGCTTTGCTCAGCACTGTATAGTTTGCATTTCTTCTTCCTTTGTCGTATTGTTAACATAAAGCATTAATAAAAACGTTACACACTATAATTTGTTTTGTGTACTCATTTTGGAAAATGTGTCATGTTATTTTCCTTTTGTCTTCCTGACATTTCGCACAATGACAAGTGACGGGTCAAGGGTCATGCCATTTCAAATTTAACAAGCACAATGTCACACTCCCTCCTGGGCCGGCCCATGTCACATTATGTAAAGCATTCATTTGAGCATGATCTTATACAAAGAGTTGAGCTGAACTTTTGCACTGAAAGAACCAAATTGAACTAGTGTGTACTGTGTAGGTCAGTGGTTCTCAATCTTTACTGAATCAGGGCCCATTGCAGTGTAAGTGGTCAGATGGGTGGGCTGCGTCACCCGCATGCATTTTCAGAGCATATTTTAATGATCCATCAGTCAATAGTGTTCCCACCGTTCCAGCTTTGATCAATATCACTTTTAAGATTTTAAAGAGAACATTTAGAAGAAGAAGAAGAAGAAGAAGGGAAGTTCGCACACTGTAGGCCAGGAGTGCCCAAAAGGCCAGTAGATCCCAAAGGCTGTGCAGGTAGACCACATGACATAAAAAGGTTATCTTTGAAAAACAAAGAAATGATCCTGCACACTGTCAGAAACTTGCCACAAATGTTGCTCTTTATTTGGTCAACGCTTCGGTCGATTAGACCTGATGAATGTTTGTGTGAATGGGTGAATGACATAAATTTGTCCGCAACACAAACGTTGAATGGCATCGACAATGAAGGTAAAATGTATGCCATCTTGTCCCCATGACGTCTCATATTTGCCATCGACAATGAAAGGAGAAATTAGGTCAAATGTGACCCAGCTTGACTGAGGGGCTGCCACTGGATTTTTTTCCATTTTCGTTTTTTGTCATGTGAAAGCAGGGAACCATAGCTTCAAATATAATATGACATATTGGTTGTTCATGCAGTTTGACCCACCAGTTTTGGAGATATGGCTTATAGAGTAAATGTCTTGCAGAAAACATATAGGCATGAAAGGTTCTCTTCTGTGGACTCTAACATTAAACCTATAGCATACATGATTAAGCATTTATTTCATATTTAGATGTCAATTTCAGCTCTGACATTTATTTCAGACATGCTCTGAAGACAAATGACAGGCAACAGGCATTCTGATTGGCCAGTATGAGATGATGTATGATAAGAGCCCCTCACTGCACACAGGTGTGATTTTTTAAACTATTTTCAGCAATGGGATATAATTTTAAAGTAGTAGCTCTCAAATCAAAAACGTGTGGGCCCCTGCTGTATAGGCAGGCCTAGTGCTATAGAGTAACCATGCAGTACCACTCTACCTTGTACATATAATAAATATTATACTATGGGAGTACAGACTTCCCTTCCTCTTCTAAATTTAGGAAGAATTTTCGTGTATTTTAGTTCAGCAATTTTTGGGGGGATGTGCATGCTTTTTTTAAATGAATGTTATATTGTCAATAAAAGTGTTTTACCAGTTAACATTCACCGTTCATGAAGTGAAGGGAGTTGTAACTCTGTCTTACTCTATGGCTCTGCTAAGTGCATAATCCAGCTGATGATTATGTGGCGCTCCTCTTATCATCATACATTACATCATCATACTGTACATCAGCCAATCAAATCATCACATCCCGTGCTACACACACACACACACACACACACACACACACACACACGCAAAAGCTATGCATAGGAGGGGCTAGCCTAGCGCCCCTCAAAAATATGAATGTTTTGCAAATGAGTTGGAGTAAATGCTCACGGCCCAGAAGTGGGCCCCGGCCACAGATTGAGAGCCACTGACTGTCCTAGTATAGAGAGAGACGCGCCCGGTCCCTCGGCGAGTTCACAAACAAAAGCTGGCCGAGACAGCTGCTCCCGCCCCGGCCCACACTCCATTATAGAGAGGGCTGGAGCAGAGCGTGGGGGTGGCGTGGCGAGGTGCCAGAACTCTCCACTTCAAAGATACCATGTTGTCCCCCTTATTGCAGTGGCGGAAACGCCGTGCGTGAAAGTGCACCGTAAAACAAATATAGCCTTAGGCTATATGCTGTTTAGCCTATAGCCTACCTGAAAGATGGCGCAGACACATTCTCAGGCGTTTTCTGGACATAGACAGACAACCCTCCAACTATTGTAGTAGGCCTAGTGCTTATTTGCATGACAACACGAAATATAGGCCCTACATAACGAGGGCAAAGGCAGGCCTGCTGCTGCTGGTCACTCTCTCATTACCCTCAATATCCCAAGGGACATGCCATTCAGGCTTTGCAGCTTTAGGCCAGCTATAACTAAACAAGGCCAAGCCTGATGCAATAATTCCTGTATTAATATTGTCTATATTACAAATAGAAATAATCAGACGGACCCATATAGGCCTATAGCTATGTACAATTGTCATGCATGGAATATATTAAGCCCATATATGCCTCAAATTCCTCAATATAAACAAAATATGACATTCCAGAGACCCTGCAGCACAGCCAAGCCTAATAGCCTTTCGTGAGAAATGCAGTTGCACAGTAATGCACACAATTCAGAAGTCACTACACAACGGGGAGAACAAACGAGGCGCAGGGCAACACCTGTCGCTTTCTTTGGAGAGGGGCTCTTAATTCCCCGGCTGATTCAGTTTGGGCCAAGAGGCCGCCGCTAGCAGCTGCCAACTGGAGGCATCGCATTACATCCGCCAAAACAGCCGGGTAAATCTGAAGGGCCTCGGACACACAGGCAACAGGAATAGGACAGAGTAGGGCAAAAAAAAAAAAAAAAAATCGGTGTAAACTAAAGTAACACACACACACACACACACACACACACACACACACACACACACACACACACACACACACACACACACACACACACACACACACACACACACACACACACACACACACACACACACACACACACACACACACACACACAGCATAGGTGCATAGGAGGGGCTAGCACCCCTTAAAAACAGGGGAAGACAAAAACAATCACACCCGTGTGAAGTTTAATCATAATCATAGTCATACATCATCTCATTCCAGCCAATCACATCCTATGTCCAGGTTTTAATGTTACACTATGATGTAAAACTTGGCATTCAATCAATGGCATTTAATGTTTGTGTTAGGACAAAGTTTGTGTTTACACACACACACACACACACACACACTAAAAGCTAGACATAAAAAATAAATGTGTTGGCGGCCCTCCGTTAATATCTGTGAGGACCCCCTTGGGGGACGTGGACGGCCCTATTGAAGACTAAGCACGCACACTCCTGGGAGGTCAAGGGTTTGATTGATTGAAATATTTATTAACAGTTTGCAGAATTACAGTACATTTCAAGCACAACTCAATACAAAGACTGTTAACTGTGAGTGGACGACCCAATAAAGCATTACACTTGTTTACAAGAGGGTCCACCTTGTTCAATTCATCAAAACATTTAGAGACTTACAAATACACACTTCTATATAGCCAAAGAACAGAACAGGAATTCATCATAAAGGAGGTAAAGAGGGAAAAGAAATATATACAGTGAGGAGAAAAAGGGGTGGGGGGGATTCCGAATTTTACGGGGGCCAGTTTTGAATTGCAGCCGTCCGTAGGTGCCCTTTGAGAGCGGTTTTGAAGGAGAAATCTCCACCCCAAAAATGGAATATTATACATTGTGAAATCGGGCACGCTGTATTTTATTTTTTCTTGACGTTTTATCTTAGTTTTTTTTATTGATCCCACTTGTCTGTGTTATTTATTCTTTTTATTCTTCATTTTGATGTATTATTTTATAGTTCATGGGGGTATAATTTATAGGGTATTCTTTGTGGGTAGTTCTTAAGCCTCTTCCAGGAGAAGGTCTCTGGGCTGAATTTCCACAGATCATTGTCCTCATCCCCTTTTTGGCCACCAACTATGTACAGCTCTCCATTGTAGTTAAAGGCTGAATGAGAACAGCGTCATTCTGGAAGAAGCTGTGCAGAAGGTGTGTCCATCCAGAGGTTGGTCTCTGTGTCAAACACTCTGATGGTGTTGTAGTACAGATGTGGATACTGCGTGCCGCCCCCAAATACAAACATTTTCGTCCCAATGATTGTGGCAGAGTATGTAGCAGGATATGGAATTCCTCTGGTTATAATGAAAGACCAGACCATTGTGGTGTTGGCCAGCCTACAGTTGTCATTAATATTGTGTCGAGTCTTGGTTAATCCTCCATAAATATACATCACCTTCCCCAAGGCACATGCTGAGTGGAAATCTCTACCCTCTGGGACAGTCCCAGACACCTGTGGTTTGAACCATCTGTGGGTGTCGACATCAAATGCATAAAGATCGTTTTAGTACTCATAGTTTGAAGTTCTTGATAATATTTCCTCCCCAGATGTAGACAATCTTTTCAATCAGCACAGCTGTGTGTTTCCGGCGTCTGTAGGGACTCTTAAAGTGAAGTTCTCTTCCAGGTGTCACAGGGGTCAACTTCCTCCACGTCAAAGTCACCGTGTAGCTCTTCTCACAACATTGACGACACAGGTCGGTTCTTTATAAAAGGGCATTTATTGGGCATTCTTCTCATCTCTCGGCATGGAACAGCTGAGGGCTGAGAAGAATGCCCAATAAATGTTCACACAAAAATAATAAACACATAAACAATCAACAAAGTGCATCACAATACATATTGATCGAACGAAGAAATACAAACATGTAGAAATACGGATGCGCAGGTGAACGTGTCAAACGTGTCAAAACACCACAATACAACACAACAAAGATCAACTCAAATATAATACCTCATTGGCCGCTTGTTGTGTAAAGAGGTTCTTGATTCTTGCGTTGCTTAGAGTCTTTAGAATGTCTCTTTGACCATTTCTCCTTGACTTAATGTTATTTATAACTTTAGCAGTGCAAACACACTACACTGCTGCAAGTGTACTGCTTCCTTGTGCAGAGTGACCAGAGTCTGAATGAGTGAGACAAAGTTTGTACCACCTGTGTGCAATGCCAGGCAATCATGGATCAATCAGTCAAGGTCCAGTGTAGCTATACTGACAGACAGGGAACTTTGTTCTGCCTCAGAAAGTTATCATCACATCACATTTCATTTTTAACCTCATATGAAATCAATTATAAACCACATATTTATTATACATCATGAAATTATTATGAATTATGCTTTATGAACTTGACATCAATCATGACAATGAATTTGAGTATTTTAGCAATTTTTATAGAAAGCATTTTAATAACAGCACTTACACACTGTGTTGAAGATGTTCACATCAATCTGCTTGTCGTAGCCTCCGAATGAGTACACATAGTGTCCCACTGTCACAGCAGCTTGATGGAGAAGAGAATTCCCAGAATAACATTACGCACAACAGTAAAAGAGTGGATAAATCCTATAGGCCACTGGCCAGTCATATCATAATGGTCAAATTCTACTGTGTAAATGCATGGAATATTTGGCTTCTTCACTTATATTGGTTTAAATGTTAGACGCACAAATATAATTTGTGCCAATGATATTTGTTTGGCCAATCCGTGAAGCAGATGGTTTGGTTTGACAAAACAAGGAATGCCTGCTAATATGGTAAAATGATCACCATCAACTACGGCTGAACAATATGGGGGGAATGTCATATATGAATCTAATATAACTAGAAATGCACTCTGTCGAGCTGCCTAACTTAAACATTTGACCTAATTTTTCCTTGCATTGTCAATGGCAAATATTGAGACGTGTGGGGACAAAAACTGTAGTATATAGGAGGGGCTAACGCCCCTCAAAAATCACACTTGTGTGAAGTGAGGCGTGCTCTTATCATGAATGATGTAACATGTCTATTTGCTCAGACACAGACGTAAATTCTCCATTCATTGTCAATGGGAATTTAATATTTGTGTAGGACGAAAATCTACACTAATAGCTTAATATAGGAGGGGCTTATAGTTTGGGTAGCCTAGCTATTCTGTCCACCATGTAAAGTTGTAAACAGTGGGAGTGGGGGTGAAAAACGGTGCCGCCGGCGACCTAACACAAAATATGCATCAATAGGCCTACTCCAGGTCCTCGCAGTAGACGGGCCGGAGACAAAGGAGTGCGTGTTCATTGGCTCCGCTGTCCCCCTACAGGAGCAGCTAAACCCCGTATTCATATGATAATGAGCCCCTATAAATACAAACAACAGCTACCCGGCGGCAGCTAACACGTCTCACTGGGATTGCACAATAAACAGAGGGCAGCGCGCATGGAGTATTGATTTTTATTTCACCCCCAACACACACACCACCGGTTCCTGTTGCCAGCTGCCCCTCATTCTCGAATTGTTGGATCTCGGACTAGCAGTGGAACCGCGGACATAGGGCGACCTGCGCACCGCGTTGGGCTCCAACCATCATCCATGGCCCCCTCGGCTCGACCCAGGTCACCCAGCAGCAATACCGGACTGGAAGGAGACGAGGATGATGATTACTGGGTTCAGAAAGGGGACCGAAAGGTAGGCATGCAGGCTTTACGGTCTACGCGATACAAATCCTATCCCATTTGTTTTATGAACCACTCGGTTATATGAGTCTGACGCGGTCGTTACACATTTATAGGCTAACACAGGTTTCGCTTCTCCCTTTCAGACGAGAAAGCCGCTGGTGGAGAAGAAGCGACGGGCTCGCATCAATGAGAGTTTGCTGGAACTCCGGACTCTGCTCGCAGACACAGACGTAAGTAGGCTAGCCCGCTTATGCATAACCTGGCTATACCGTAATAACCGTATATTCACTTCATCACCCCTCACCTGAATGTTTGATTAGCCATTTAGCCTATAGTTTGTAGGATGAACTGCGCTGCTGGGTTGCAAATCGGAGTCCAACTCAATATCTTTATTTTCACACTATAGTTTCACAATAAGATGGAAAACGCGGAGGTTCTGGAGATGACAGTCAAGAAAGTAGAGGACATCCTAAAAAATCGAACGCACGGTGAGACACATCACGACACACAGACAACGATTCAACAACAACGGCCATTGGGTTCTAAACATTTCGTGTGTGTAATGGTCTATTCAACTAGATTTATGTCTCTCTTCCCTCACAGAGACTGATGTGCAGAACCGAGAGTCCAGTGAAAGGTTCGCGGCGGGCTACATCCAGTGCATGCACGAGGTCCACATGTTCGTGTCCAGCTGTCCGGGGATAGACGCGACGGTCGCGGCGGAGCTCCTCAACCATCTGCTGGAGTGCATGCCTCTGAACGAGGACCACTTCCAGGACGTGCTGATGGATTTAATGACGGACACAAATAATTCTTCCGGACAGAACGGCAGCAGCACTTGGAGCGCCGGCGAGGCGCTGTGCTCTGCTCTCGCCTCTCCCGGAGGCAGAAGTACCTGTGGCTCGTCCTCCCCCGTCTCCAGCGGCGAGGACCTGTCGTGTTCGGACATGGACGACACGGAGAGCGAGCACAACCAGAGCTCATGCTCCAGCTCCACGACCACAGACGGTATGGAGATAATGGAGACCCGAGATTCCCCCAACATCATGCCCAGCATGATCGCCTCCTCCTCTCAGTCAATGTGGAGGCCCTGGTAACCCAGTCAGCCTATTAGCCACATAGCTCTAATGCCTTTGCATTAGAGCTATGCTACTCTTCTCTTCCTGCACTCGCATGGTATGCAGACCAGCCTCTCCTCTGTAGCGAAAATGAACGTTTTCACTACTCATCAATACAAAGGCGGCTTGTGTTATTAGAAAGCCTACTTTCCTTGGTCGAGGCACCCTGAGCACCACACTATATAAAATGCACCTTTTCTTTTTTTCCACTGGAAGAAAAAAATCCCTTTCTGGCCAAAAAGTGCATTTTATGTGTGGTGGGGGGCTCAGAGTGTGTCCACCAGGGAAAGTAGGCTTTCTAATAACACAACTCGCCTTTGTATTGTTGAGTAGTGAAAACATTATTTTTTATTTTCGCTACAAACGAGAAGCTGGTCTGCATTTCATGCGAGCGCAGGAAGAGAAGAGTAGCATATAGCTCTATGCAAAGGCATTAGAGCTATGGACCAGAGCTAACATGGGATGTATTCTTACTAGTATATGGAGTATATAGGCCTACATACCGAGGCCAAGGTTGTGACTTTTCCCCCTACCATGGAGAGCATCGACGACGCAGGAAATTCACTTATAGCGCAATGGATATATACAGAATGGGCACCTAAGAAATGTGAATTGGCTATTTTCCCCACAAAAAAAATGTGAAAAGAAGAGATGGGCAGTTTTGGGCACCTGAGAAAAGTGAAATTGGCTAATTTGACTGCTTTGGTTAAAGGTCTAAACCAGTAGGTTACTTGATTTGAACAGGCATTGTACATCATTATGCCAGAATAATGACTGGCTATCTCACTATTCGTTTAAATGTTAAGCCTTAAATCTAGGCTACAATGTTCAAGAATGCTCAAATCATGTGTGGGGCATTCTTACTATTCTGTGCCATTTCAGTTTAGTAACTTTTTCAAAACAAAATATATATTATTTTACAGGATTTCCCCCTTTTTCTGAAAGAGGGCATGTTCATGTCTCAGACAAACATACTTGTCCACCTTAATGCATTATTCCAATTTAGCATACCTCTATGGTAGAAAACCTTTAATAGTATAAAATAAGCTTTTAGGACTCAGGTGCCCATGCACTCTTTTACCCAACGGTAGTCTCTTGAGACAGACTGTTGACTCACGTCAACTAAAAGAGGGAGCTGTTTCTCCTTTATTTGCCAATGGGTTCTCAGATTGACCCAACAGAGAGTAGTAAAAGTAAGGATTTGCATATTCAGTTGTTTTTTTGTTGTAAATATGATGTGTATAAAGGATTCACAAGGACAATGCTCTTTTAGAAAACCGAGAACTTTGGCATGCGACCCATATAAATATTTCTATTATAGCTATTTAAGGCCACAGGCCTGTAGTTTATTTGCCCCATAGCCTCCTCCAGGATATTGTAATGATGTGTGTTTTGCTACAAAAATGTAAACAAATGTGATTAATAAAGTAATCTAATGCAAATGTCATCATCCAATAACCAGTTGTAGGCCTAATTGCTGAGAGTTTAAACGAGTTTGCTATATATGTTTATGGTCCATTCAGTTATGCCCATAGGCTAGAGACTAATGGCTTCGTGTAAAAATGTGGATTAACATGTCAAAACTCAAAATGTGTGTTGGGGAGGGGGGGGGGGGGGGGGGGGCTATAGTCCATGCAGGCCTAATAGCAGTCATTTGTTTTCTTTGTCAAACAGCTTTTCTTTGTTGATTACTCAACGTTCATAAAAAAATTAGTTTATGCCTGACTATAATAGTGGCAATAGCATAAGATGAAAGTTCAGAATGTGAACAAAAATGTACGCATGCTTCATGTACCTGAATGCGTGCATGGTTGCATGTTCAAACCTCAAGTCTGTTCAAGTCTAGTCTATTGCCCCATAAAAGATGCCTATATGTGCACATGAAAGGGTTCCACATCCACACCTTTGCCTGACCAACCCCGAAGTGTCCCTCCTCACACCTATAAACAATGACCATGTTCCACAAAGGAGCGTTAGATCCTGTCGGTCCTCCTCCAATCCAACCATCACCATCAGAGGGGAAGCATTGTGTTCCGAAACAAGCTGCACACATGCAGGCTCCACAAACCACCACGTCTCCTCTTCAGTCACATTATAGTCTACAGCTACTAGCAGTTATGTAAAGATACAGACAGACCGCAGGTTTCATGTAGGCATAGATCATTTAGACTCTTAGCCTATAGCCTAATTTAACGAAAAATGTAAATAAAACAAAAAATAACAGTATAACATTTTCAGTGTCCAAGAAATTATTAGCTATAAATAAATTGCATTGGACTATAGAGGGTATGCGTGTGACATCATCATCATACCCGGAAGTTATGCCTGAGTGGCAAAAAAACGACTTTCTGGCCTCGACAACCAGCCCATAAACAGAAAAGTCCTATCTGATTGCATTAAACGACATTAAACTCACGTTGCCACTCAATTTCCCACTCATTTTATAGGAACATAGGAATATACTAACCGCTGCTCGTTATGTTTAGTTCGGACTGTCCCAATGACCTGAGACTCTGGGTGAACCTTTCATTGTGTCGCACAAGATTAGAAATGTATAGGCTTAATAGGCTATTTAAAGTTGAAAATCCTATACATTTCTGGTTGAGTGGGGAATGGTACAATGGTTTAAACATTGCCATTCCCCAGTAGCCATGTTGGTCGCACCGCACCCCCATCATCCCATAGATATAAAGCCTGATGTTAACTAAACCTATATTCATTTGCTCATTGACACAGTGATGGTTCAACATTTAGACTATATGCATTTATTAATGTGTTGCTATATTTTACTATGTTCCAATTTCCACCCAGGCTGTTGTAGTTCACAAATCGGATTAGCATTTCAAGCCAGCCCCAGGGGGGCTTGTCGCTGTTCACACCTGGGTCACAAATTGGACAGGGTGTGAATGTTGGTGGTTGAAATGGGAGTGGGACAGGCGATGATCAAAGCTGTCGTTCTGTGTAACCATGACAGGAGAGGATCTGAGAGAGAGAGCCACACAGCCAGCTTATTTTCCAGCTTTTCAAAGGGTGGAAGAGACTCGGGGGGGGGGGGGGGGGGGGCTATACTGCTTCAGGGCCTTTAATTAGACAGACTTATCTTTTCTTCATTCATTTATACCGTATTCTGAAAATAATAGTCGTCAGAGACCCTTTCCTGATTGTGCTGCTGCAAAATAGCAGATCTACAAGCTCACACCATATCCCGATAATCTGCTCGTGAACTGTTATTGTCTATGTCGTAGCACTTGCCCTAGCCCCGACGACCTTACAGGCGTATGCAAAGGCTCAACATAGTAACTTAGATAGCCTTTTAGTTTTATGTAGACATAGCGCTATATGCATACATTACAGTTTCATTATGATATTCCACTGTTAGGTTGTCAGTATTTATTTGTGTATATATTTATTTATCTTTGAAAACTCTTGCCCAAATCGCTTTGATTGATTTTGACATTTTCAATCTACGAGAGTCTAACGCTTCATTTCCTTAGGGCTCCGACCATGTAATGCAAAATAATAAGGTGCTTACCCTGATGCCCCAAATGTTAGAGAGCCCTACGGGGCACCTGGAACTAAGTTCAGAACACTAGCATCACTGAAGAAAAAGTAGCATGTGCTTAAATTCATATTTAGAAAATGTTTCAGATGTCAAACATTTCTGAGATGATGGAATGATGATAGTCATGAAAGGGGAACCTTCAACAATGTATAGAAAGGTAGGTGGCTAGCGCACATCCAGTTCCTGTCTGGTGCTGGACTAAGGTAAGTACAGTGAAGAGAAGAGAGTCCGCACACAGGTTTGCAAACACCTTGGAGCAAACCTGTGTGCGGACTCTCTTCTCTTCACTGAACCTTCAACAATGACCTCTCAGTCAGTCATGCTAGTGTTTTAAACCTTGGCCTGGAAGAGAAGTCATCAGCTGGTCTCCAACCTTCTTAGAGTGTTTCAAGAGTAGTTTCAAGTATGCACATCAAATCAAATTCGACACACGCGTTCCACACCACAGTGCCCAGTGTCAAATCCGTCGGATAACCGGTTGGCCAGAACCAGCACAAAAGCGGCCCTCTGCTCGGGCTCTGGACCGGATTACCCTTATATCCCATATATAAAGCCAGGCGTGTAGTGTGGATTAAATGATTGACGGGCAAATTAGCATTGCGGGGGGGGGGGGGGGGGGGGGGGGAGTTAGCGCATCTCCGGTAGTGAACAGTTTTGCCGACGTGCTAATGGGGGACCATTTAAAACAAAGGCGGCTTGCATGCTACTAAACAGACATTTGCATGCACAATGGCTGCCAAAGTAGGCTATCTTTTGTTGTTTTTCTAGTTTTTTCGCCCCCTCTCTTCAAAGTTAGACTGGGCAAGCTCTAAACTGGGCCACTCTACGCCAGTGTATGGAGCTGGCCTGTTCTGACACAATGATTGTCTGACATCTGCATAGACTCCATATTTGGTCATGCCTGACAAAGAACTCCATATATGGGCATAAAAGGGACACAGACATAACTAGAACCGCTACGAACTTTCAAATCTCATATATATGAGATTTATAACTGGCTTTGATGGTGACGTAATAATTATATGTTTCAGTGGCGGTTGGATTAAAGGTAATGCCCCTATGTACTGTATACATGTATGTAATCTGAAACCAATGCCATATCAAGCACAAATTAATCATTACGTCATACGCAGCCACAGACATACGCATCAGAGCACCGGACAAACAACATTACTTGCACGCTCTGCTTGCGCAAGTAATAACTGGGTGGGGCATTTTTCCAACATGCATCGTTCCAAGTAGACCAGTGCCCACTTGGCACCGCTCCATAAGTTAAATAACCCAACCTGACCATTTATTTTCCGTTTACTGGAGACACCCCATATAAACCAAGCAAACACTCTAAAAAGATCAGAATGTAGAACTAAAGTACCTCTGAGAAATTAGTTTATATTATCAAAATCACACCCGTGTGAAGTGAGGGGCGCTCTTATCATCGTACATCATGACGTAAAATAGACAATATGCCTATTTGCTCAGACACTATTTGATGTAAAATTCTCCATTAATTGTCAATGGGAATGTAATGTTTGTGTAGGACGAAGAACATACACTAATAGCTGAATATAGGGCCCCTCAAAAAAATAAAAATGAGAGGGAGGAATTTCATCCAAAGCCTTTGGATTTGATTTGTGGCAAATCATTCTGAATACCTGATGGCTGAGATGAGCCCATTGGCATATGGTGCTGATCCCCGGAGACTGGCTGCTTCTCAACGGCGGTAAGAACAACAATCGATGCAGGAGTAAGGTCATGCTCTGCTAGCATAAAGATAAGTCAAATTATTCAATTAGAACATTTATTACAATGTCTCAAACAATACAATATTCTCACCTACAAAATTGCTTAGTATACCACAGGCTCATACAGAGGCAAAGAAACAAATTGATCTGATACACAGGGTACCGTACCATGTGTATGAATTTACTGAATAAAATACTTCCTATGATGACCCACATGTGTGTAATTCATGTAAAATAATTCCCTCTATGAGACCTTAGAAGATGGGCATTAGGCTTTTAAAAATGTGCAATACCGTCCCCTGCCTCGCTTTAGGCTTCCATTTACAGCTGATGTCCTAATATCAGTTTGCAGTGAAAGATTACATTACATGCATTAGGCTTCCATTTACAGCTGATGTCCTAATATCAGTTTGCAGTGAAAGATTACATTACATGCATGTGGATCGGAAGTTGTCCCCGGAAATACATTGTGCGCAAAATAAGAGAGACAAATATAGATTATAGTTGCCATTTCGTTTTTCATGATATGTGTGTTGGTTGTTGAGAGCCTGTCCTGTGCCCATTCATTCATACATACAGTACAGTACATTCAGCAGAGAGGTCTTAACGTCCCTTCAAGTATTTTTAACATCTTTACAACCAACCAACGTCTGACCCGACTGGTAAGGACAAGTCGGTTTGGTGTGTAAGGGACTTTAAGGCAGAGACTCTGTATACGCCATACACAGGAATTGATTAAGTATCTTAACCACTGTGTTTTGTCCACAAACATTATAGTACATCCTATGATTGTTATTATTCACTACAGTTTCTTAGAGGTAGGTCCACAATGACATAAACTTTTGAAATATGGAACAAAACACAACAAAAAAGCTTACACACATTCAGTGTAAGTTAAAAATAAGCCAATATGTCCTATGAGGGAGAAAAGACATTTGGGGAAATAAAGTCAACAAGACAACAGAAGTATATGACTGAAATAAAACAACAACAAAAAAACAGAATATCTGAAACTATATACAATTATATACAATACATTTCATCACCTTCGCTAAATGAAATCCAATTGTTGGAATGAATAAGACAAAAGTTTTATAATCACGAGACGTACATTATTACGCATTTACATAAAGCCCACAGACTCTTTGGGGTTGACTTTTATATCAAAGTGTCACAACAATTGCTGATGTTGTAAACTATTGCCTCAAGAGGGTTGGGGCATGTTAAATTAAAACAAGTCATAAACCAACCATATGCTAGGGTCACAATGTTTGCACCTCCATGTGCGTGTTTGTTAAGCTCCATGTGCGAGTTTGTCAGTCCCAGTACTGTATGTATGGGACTGACATGTCTGATCCGCACCGAATGTGACCGGCTGTTCTGCAGGTCTCTCCACTACAAACGACATGATTATCCACATAACCGACACAACAATAAAGTGTCGCAGCAAAGGTTTTCAAGTGCGTGTGTGCATTATGCACAATACATCTTATCTCACGTCGTTCACAATATGTGTGTGTATGCAAGTATAACTAAATGGGCAAGGGTAGAGGCAGCAGTGGCTCCGGATGTAGAAAGGCCACCGTGGACTACTTGGCTACTAATGGCTACATTCGGTTCGATCCCAGTCTTTTCCTGGCTTCATGTCAAAGTGTCCTGAAAACCTGGCATCCACCGTTGGTGTGAGAACATATGACTGTAATGCACATCTTAAAGTGCTTTGGATAAATACGCCGCAGAAATGCAGACCATGTACAGTAACTGTTTTAATTGTCTGTTCCTTAACATGATGGTCCATACTTGGCAGAGTGTTTCCCTCTGGTGGTCACCGCGTGCCTAGGAGCCATAGTCAGTCTCGAGTGGGGACTCCTCTGTCTGGCCCAGTGGGCACTGCCCCTCCTGACTTGACTCTCCTCCCATGTCCCCCAAGTCCATGTCTGGCAGATCCTCCTGTACGGGCTTTGATGCTGCCTCCTCACAGTACACACACTCCTGGTGGAATCATAAAAAAACAAGAACTCTCATTGATACACTGTGTAGAATGGATAAAGGTTGAGTGGACTCCTAAACAGTACTAAATTGTAGAGATGCTCCGATCAGTTTTTTGGGGACCGATCCCGATCCCTGATAGTTTTTCTCATGATCGGCCGATACCGATGGGCTCCATCTTGCGCCACCCTTATTCCTTATCCCTAAACTTATTTGCCATTTTTTACTATTTTGAAAATAATTTTAAAATACCGGTAGTTCAACTAGCCGATCTACATCTACATGAGCTTGTAGATCAGCTATTTGAACTATTTTAAAAGGTTTTTAAAATAGTAAAACATAAGTTTAGGGATAAGGGTTAAGGGGTGGCGCAAGATATAGCCCCTTGTGCGTATGGGGAAATTTGAATATTTCTAAACTGTTCTTGTGTGTGTGGGGAGGAAGGGGAGAATGTTTAGGCCTGTCACAAAGCTGCAAAATTATATTATACTCTGCATCTGATTGACTTTTATACCACTTGAATGGTATAAAAGAGCGATTTCTCCAGATCGGGTAAATTGTCGATCACCGATCGAGTAATTTGTAGTGAAAATCGTCTGATCAATAGTCGGTGGCCGATTAATCGGAGCACCTCTACTAAATTGGCAATTTTTTACAAAATGTAAAAAAAAAAAGAAAAAAAAAAGAAATGTATGCCGTGGAAAATGGACGGAAATAATGTTAAGTTTACCCTTCAACTTAAAGGACAACTTTCGTTTTTTTCAACCAAGGTTCAGGTTTTAGGTTGTTATTAGACAAAGTAAAAGGTGAGTGTAATCTTTTTTTCAATTGCTGCTTTCTTTCGTGGGGGGCATTCAAACATGGGGCTAAATACATCCTTTTTTACAAAATTTCACTGAGATTTCTTTATTAATATTTACTATAGTCCCCAGGAAATTACATCTGGCCACAAAAGATCACAGGATCTACTGAATGTGAGGGTAGAGGTACTAACTAGGGGATTGTTGGAACCAAATGGACCCCAGTAGGAAAATTAATTTATTCACCGGCAACGTAATTATCAAAACTGTACACACAATGAATTACTTTATACTCCGCAGTTATGACAGTGTCAAATGTGTGTGGGTGTGTGTTCATGTGATGCATTGCTGACCTTGACGTTGATAGCAGAAGGCAGGCCTCCCCTCCTCACCCAGGGGTGTTCGGCCAGCAGCTCTCTGCGCTGGTCGGAGGAGAAGCGTGGCTGGCTCTTCTGCATCTGTCTCAGCCTCTCCTTGTCCTCTCGCAGAACCCTCTGTATGTCTCTGTAGGTCAGGTAGGAACACAACATCAGGATTTATTATCACGTAGACACAATAGACATAATTAAACACTTTCCCTGCCAGCTATTAATACAAGTATTAGCTGTTGAATCACTACACATCCAGAACTCTAAGGGCTGTATTTTGCGTGTCTTAAGTACCAGGTCTTATTCCCTAACTTGAGTAAACTAAAGACCTGGAGGCGTGGTCAATGCTCTTTGGACACTCAGAATAGCCAAATGGCATTGATCACGCCTCCAGGTATTTAGTTTACTCAAGTTAGGGAATAAGACCTGGTACTTAAGACACGCAAAATACAGCCCTAACTCTTTATGCTCCCTCACACATTGCGTGCAGACAATAACACATTGTCAAGCACCGCGGGGCGTCAGTAGGTTGAAAATCTGTTCTTTTCAGCGAGCGATGCATGCCATCGTGCAATGGGAGGATGATGAATCAATTAAGCTCATCACTCACCTGGATGGCATCTCGTAGGTCATCATGACTTTGTCGTCCGCGTTGGCCATTAGCAGCCACAGAGGCTCCTGGGGGACACACTTGACAAAGTGTTCAACCTCCCCTTGACCGGACACCTGGCTCTGGGAATGGGAGTGGCCCCTTGTTCGGCCCATGGCTTTGGTCTTGGGGTCGTTGGAGCCTGAGGTGGCCGAGCCAGTGTCCTCCTGCAGAAGGACTTCCAGGTCAGTGAGTGAAGAGTTGCTGTCACTGTGGGCCCCATGCACTGGAGACGTCATCTGCAAAATGAGGAGCCGAACATCACAAATCCATGGCAGCAGGTGTTTGAATGCAACAAAAAGCATTACAAAAGACCAGCACCACACCGGAAATAGACTGACTGTAGCTACGCAGTCTTAAAGTGTCTCAAAGCCCGGGACTGTAGGCTCAAAGAGTATTTAATGGTTATTGATAAACAATCTGCTAACAACCTCATTTGACAGTTCTAAGACACCTCTCCTTCCTCCCACGTTCTCCATGCCTCTCACCTGAGGGATGTCAGTTTTGACGACCACAGCTCCTCCCTGCTGTCCTGATGCTCCAGCTGATGGCCCTGTGTTGTTCTGTCTCTCTGCGGAGCGCTGCTTCTCCTCCATGCTCAGAAGGTTGAGCTGCAGAGGAGTGCTGCACCGTGACTCAAACAGAGACGGCCACGAGGGCACCTCATGGCCCGCCGACGGCGGGGTGGAGGAGCCAGATGCGCCCCCCTCTCTGGGCTCAGAGGTAGAGGGCTCAAGGGTCAGGCCGTAGGAGCAGGGCTGGTCTGGGTAAGAGGCTTGGCTCACAAACGGAGCCTGGACCGGCAAAGACGGCAGGGCTGCGAACGGCTGCTGGGTAGTGTAGGCCGCCTGAGGGGCTTGAAGGGGCTGCTGGGTAGTGTAGGCCGCCTGAGGGGCTTCGAAAGGCTGCAGGGTAGTGTAGGCCGCCTGAGGGGCTTGAAGGGGCTGCTGGGTAGTGTAGGCCGCCTGAGGGGCTTCGAAAGGCTGCAGGGTAGTGTAGGCCGCCTGAGGGGCTTGAAGGGGCTGCTGGGTAGTGTAGGCCGCCTGAGGGGCTTCGAAAGGCTGCAGGGTAGTGTAGGCTGCCTGAGGCGCTTGAAGGGGCTGCTGGGTAGTGTAGGCCGCCTGAGGGGCTTCGAAAGGCTGCAGGATAGTGTAGGCAGACTGGGCAGGGAATGGTTGTTGGCTATTGAAGGAGGCTTGTGTTTGAATTGTGTACGCAGGTTGTGGGGTATGGAAGGGCTGCTGGGTAGTGTAGGCAGTTTGGGTTTGCGTCTGATCAGGGAAGAAAGCTGGACTAGGAGCCGTCCCCATCTGATCCATTTGACCAAGCTGGCCTATTGCGGGAAACAGATAGTTGGGCAGAACCAACGCCACCACTGGAGTAACCATAGGGGTGGGATATGGAGTGGCAGTGGGCGGAGCTTCCCCATATCCAGTGGAAAGGGAGGGGTCTGGGCATGGGCCCAGTGCTGGGGGGGCAGGGGGCTTGGGGTAAACAGGGAGCTGGTAGGCTGCTGGCACCATGGCTCGGTAGGAAACACTGAAAGCTGATTGGGAGGCCTCCGATGGGGACCAGGAGGTTTGGTTGAGACCCTGGAGTGGGAGGCGAGGTTTGCGGTCAGAGGCGTCGCTGTCTGATGAATCGGGCTGCTTCAGTCGAGGTTTCTTGGACCTTCTGTTGCGGCTTCCCTTCTTGGCGGTGGGCTCAGACCTGTAGGCACCTGGTTTAGAGCTCCCTTGGACACCAGGCGATTCTAAAGGGAGATTATATAGCATGTTGGTTCAGGAAGGAACGTGGATATAATTTACCTACAAGCACAGTGACACAGTGACATGGAGAGAGCTTTGGAGAGAGTTTTGAAAGAATATAGGCAAGTGACTAACTATATGCTGGTATCATGTAGCCTATGTACCGGTAGATAATATATCATGTGTCCGATCAAAATACTTTATGTTCTTTTTGGCAAGCAAGCAACACCCCTGCATGATGGAGTAGATAAATTATGCTTTTTGACAGCCGAAGGAACAGTGCTAGAGTGCAGCGCATCTGTGGTTGGAAAAAAAAGTGTGTATTACATTTAATAAGATGTTGTTGGTCACGTATTTTGGCCTACCAGGCAAATGCCTAGCGGAAACCCTGGGGGATGCACACGCAGATCCGACACACTAGTTCAATAGTATGTCGGAACTAAAGCCTGTACCTAACCCTGGTTCAGGTAACTGTTACCGATCTTAAAAGATTAACAATAATTTTGTTAACTGAGTAATATTAATGTTATGTTCATTGTGAGAGGCCCTGCGCTGTACCTTGACAACGGGTCAACTCTCGGAGCTTGTGGAGGTAGGTGGAGCAGTCCTTCTGAAAGGTCCTGGCGCTGCGGAGGTCTCGGCAGCTGTGGAGGAAGGCCTGCTCCTCTTTCTGGGTGTGCGCGGCCAGCACCTGCTTGGTCATGTCCAGCCTTTTGTAAGCCTCCTTCTCCTGGCTGGGCGAGGAGGACACCACCACTGGGGGACTCTCAGCCACATCCTCAATGGTCTCTGTTATGGGATTGCAGTCGCACACAAATTAGTTGGAGAGAAATAGCCAGTCACAACAACAACAACAACAGCAGGAGGGCTAACTCTTAAAGGGCCACTTCACCCCTTTGAGCATGAGTGCAGCAAAGCATTATGGTAATTGTAGTAATCCAGCAGTGAGACCAGTGCCCATGACATCACAGACACTTTGAAATAAAACACATATTACACAAATACACATACACAGAAAACCCCCAGGAAAGTGTTTCTTGCGTCCTAAACATCATTAAAATAAGATCTGGGCCTGGGCCGTGGCTCAGCGGTCCAGGCACCTTGGCCGGTAGTCAGAGTCTGGCAGTGTGCCGCGGGTTCGACTCCCGAACCCGACGGCCTTTACGGCATGTCACTCCCCCATCTCTCTCCCCCATTTCATGTCAGCCTACTGTCTGTCCCTCTATAAAAAATATAAAATAAAAAAGGCGAAAGCCGAAAAAACACACTAAATAAATTTTAACAGAATCTGTTATGCTTTTAGATTTACTCGTCGTACGTCAACCGTTTGGATACCGGAGAACTGGCCAGTTTACCAAGTCACCATGGCAAAGATTCTTCATCAATGTCTTCATCGTTATGCTAACATGCTGTCTTTATCAGTGTAGTATGTCAAACTCACAGATGTCATAGTTCATTTCCAAAGTGATACAATTATTTTGTGCAATTGTGAATACCAATGATAAGTAGGCCTACCATTTCAGGAATTGTTTACTAATGAATTACATTGTTTCGGTACTTTGGTGTTTAAACTTTTAGCATTCCTACTTTCTCTAGTGTTAACTCTCGTCTCTCTCTCTCTCAATTCAATGCAATTGAAATGAAGGTGAAGTCAAACTAAAATGCACTAAATCGCGGCGAGTTGGTAAACTGGCGAGTTCTCCGGATGCCAACCGTTTTCAGGTCAAATCACTGAGACAAACGGGCATGCATGACACTCTGTTAAAGCTACAATCCAGGACTTATTTGAATCAATGAAACATGACTTTTACCAAGCTGTATGTATAGAGTATGGTAATACAATATAAATAGCACATCTGCAGTGGTTGGAGGTGGTCTACCTGCTCTTACATTAATACATTTAGACCCTGGTGTCTGCAGGACACCTACTGTTTGAAAGATGTCAATAGTTATTTGAACCAGAAGGCACGTTGAATTGGACGCCATCTTTATATTGTCCAATTCATCTTTGTGGCGCCAGCTTTATGGTAGTTTGGAACATCCTTGCAATTGCCTCTCTCCATCAGGGGAGGGAAACAACGGACATGAAACATACAGATTGTATCTTTGACGTGCCATCCACATGCATTTAGCATGTGGATGGCAGAATGGACACAGGGAGCTCACCAGATTCGGGCAACGGTTTCTTGTCGTCCACGTGGACTATGGTGCTACGGTAGCTGCACTGGGACGTGATGGACACAACACTCTCTGCCTTGCTGAGCAGAGGGAGAGGTGTGAGGGGACTTCCCACCACGGCCGCAGCCCCGGAGGGAGCTTTCATGTCGGACAGTCCATTTTGGCTGTCCAACGTTAAAGGATCTGTAAGGGGGTGGACAAGAGAGGATGTTGTGTTGGCACGGGCCCACAGAAAGACAAACTAATTCCTCATGCATCGATAATGCCTGATTTATACTTAGTTGTGTGCCGTTTTGCACTGAAAACAAGCAATCTACAAGGTCACAACGTCTGCACACAACTTAGTATGAATCAGTCTTTGCATCTGAAAGCCAAGTGTTCTCTACAGCGCACAAGACTGACACCTTATGTGACATAAAATAAAAGCCTTGATTTGGACGATCGTTGTTGTCTTCTCTGTACTTGTGTGTGTGTGTGAGTGTGTGTGTGCGTGTGTGTGTGCATGTGTGCGTACCTTGAAATTCCTGCATGTCAGTGTCAGAAGTTGAACACTTCCTCTTCACCGTGATGGGGACATTGTAACTCTCCAGGTACCTGATGAGAGACAGGCAAACCCCAGAGTGTGAGCGCAAATAATTATTAATTAATTAATTATTATAATTTTTCTGCTTTTAACTGTGTTCTTGTACTGCTTTTAATCTGTACGGCGACCTTGAGTGCCCTGAAAGGCGCCTTATAAATAAAATTTATTATTATTATTATTATTATTATTAAATACTGCAATATTTATTAACAGTTTGCAGAATTTCAGTACATTTCAAGCACAAACTCAATACAAAGACTGTTAACTGTGAGTGGACGAACCAAATTACCGTAAGCATTACACTTGTTTACAAGAGGGTCCACCATGTTCAATTCACCAAAACATTTAGAGACGTACAAATAGACACTTCTATGTGTACTTTGTGTGTGTGTGTGTGTGTGAATAAGTTTGTGTGTTGCCTATATTCTGTACATTTAGGGCTTGTTTGGACTCAAGCACTGAGACACATGATGTTTCGAGTGCGTGGGATATCAGAAGCAACTGAAAATATTTGTGCCCTTGATAATGTATTTTATAAATGTGGACTCAAATAAAGAAATTGAAATGTGTGTGGGTGAGAGAGAGGCATTACAGAGGGAACTGAACAAATGCGTGCAACTGTAAGCACGCACGCACACAGACACACAGACATGCACACACACCTGATGACACTGTCGAGGCAGTTGATCTGCTGGTAGGAGTAGACAGTCTTTGCAGACAGGTCTTTGCAGGTCAGGTCTGCCATGCTGGCTGTAGTACTATCCTTGGCCAGAAGAGGGGGCTCAGAATGCTTCAGACACACCACAGGGCTCTTCTGGACTGCTGCTGGAGAAGACCAAAATGATTGTAGCTCACTTATTCCAGCCTAATTGTTTCGTTGTTAATTTATTAATAGCAATTGAACAAACATTTTAATAGTTATCCAAGTCAACACACATTGTTAATAGCTATCCAAGTTTGAATACACAGTCAAATTTGGAGTGTTCAACTTGCGAGTGTCAACATGTACTCCTACAGATGATTACACTAATTGAGTTCAACCCTATACTATACTATATGTCGTCAGATCAAAGATGGGGAAAATGGCATTGTGAGCTTTTAGATCTGCTATTTTTGTCAAATGTTCACCCATTATATCCAGAACACTGACGTGAAGGTTGACGTAGTGACATTAACAATGTGTGATGAATGTTTGCCAATCGTTTGTTGTCAATGGAATAGTGTGCATGTGTATTCATCTGTACTCATGGAACAATGCAAAATAAAATATCAAGATATATCAAGAAAATGTAATGATGTTGTCTTTTAGGCCGACCAGCTGAAGAAATCATGACATTTCTGAGACCATTCATGTTTCTGGAAGATGCTGCTAAACTGCTTCTAAACTTGTATTCCATTGCTAGTTTGATCACTTCAAATACTCTCTTAAAATAACTAATGACTGAAAATATGCAATCTACAAGCTCACGTCACACTGCTACGTGTTGTGAGCTGAGCTTGTAGATCTGCTATTTCCGGTGCTTCTATGGAATCCAAATGACCGAAATCAGTCGTGGCGACTGAGAACATGAATCCATGTGTACTCACCACCAGAGCTCTTCCTCAGCTCCAGTTTGGGGATCAAGGGAGATGCGGAGGCCAGGTAGACCTGGGGGTCCTGCTGGTGCTTCAGCATGTGGACGCCCTTGCAGATCTCCTGGAAGCTCCGGGGAGGCTTGACCTTGCCCTCCGTCTCCTCCATTGCCACGTCCTCGGTGCTCTCGCGGGACGATGCCGCACTGATCAGCTGCTCGTGGGAACCGTTGCTGCCGTAGCCACTGGAGCCCATGTTATGGACGGGCTGGGGAGGGAGGGAACGGGTTGTTATACAGCAGCAATGGGATTACTGTATACTATAGTCTAGAAGACCACTCTCTGTGTGTAGGAAAGCCTTGACTTACAGTGTAGGTACAGACTCAGTGAACACAGCCTTGCAATAGAGACGCAGACAGACTATATGCACCCACTGCACACAAAATGTGGTGGAAACAGAGCTACACTTTCTAACCACCTGCCCACTGCTATACCAAGACATCAGAGAAACATACTTCCCACAGATTATACACATCCAGTTCAAAAACAGCGGCAGGATTTGTGAACTGTTGCGACAAAAGAAGGTTAGCCCGTGGAATACAACCACCCTAAGGGCTACTATCTGTACCAAGTAGACCGCTAGACCTACTGCACATGTAAACAGAGCGGCCTACCTTTAAACACATCTTATTTTTGTATACATTTTAAATAGTCTTGAGAAACAATGCTGCTATTTGTCCCAAAGTGACTGCAAAACAAATGCTGCCATTTGTTTCGAAAAAGTTGAATACCCTGTATGAAATGTACAGTATATAACGATGCAATATGACAGTTTTTACTATATTTTGACACTTGCTTTGGCAATGTGTTTTCTCATGCCAATAAAGCTCCTTTGAATTGAATTGTGTGTGTGTGTATGTGTGTGTGTGTGTGTGTGTGTGTGTGGTCCAAACCTGCAGTAGAAGTCTGTGAATCTGCTCACTGATTTCCTGGATGTCTGAATCCATGAGCTTTCCTCCGTGGAAAGCCGGGGCTGCAAACACAGCTTCATTCACAGGCCCTCTGGAACACACACGCCAACACGCAAGTTAAGTTCCGGAAGAGGACCTCTATATGTGATTTATTGAGTCGGGGTGTGTGTGTGTATGTGTGTGTGCGTATGCGTATGTGTATGTGTATGCGTATGCGTATGCGTATGCGTATGTGTATGCGTATGCGTCTACTCACATGCGGACTTTGTGCCTGCCGATGACGAAGGAGACCTTGCGGCTCCAGGGGTTGACGAAGCTGGACCAGCTGGTGTCTACGGTGACATACTCTCCGTTCTTCGCGCGGAAACGGATGGACGACTGGTCAAACGGCTGGCCTGCGTACTGCACAACTGTTGGTACAGTGAGCGGCACAAATGGTAAATACATAAATACTCTGCGTTAGGGTTATGCAAAGTGCCAATCTGCTATCTGGGCAGCATGGGGTCTTCCTCAAGGACACTTTGACACAAAGCCAGGGATCAAACCGTGGACCTTGCTGGTTCCCAGGCAGCCGTTCTAACTTTATAGATTTTTAAATGCATGTACCGGTACTATTATCACCACTACACTAGATCAGGCGTTCCCAAACATGTTCAGCTTGATACCCTTAAGCACTATATTGACAGAAAAACTCGAATTCCAAGGAAAAAAATAATTATTTTCCTTACTCTTTCGATGTACGGCCAGCATGATGGGCCTGTCGCTTGGGTGCAGTTTGAGTAGGAGAGGGGTCCCAATCAGGTCCTGGGGAAGGTAGCCCAACAGAGGAACGGCCCTGAGGGAGAGGCAGCATGTTAAGTTTAATGAAATGCATTTATTGTCAAGTACATTTACACAATTGGCCCTCTGCATTTAACCCATCATTACCTATTGTAGCGGTGGGCAGCTATTCTGCCTACCGGTAGTTTACATGCATGCACTATTCCGCTATACAGTATTAGACATACCAATATCCTGATAGTGGTTGTATTCATGATGTTTTTATGCAGCTTTAATACGCCATTTTCAAATATCCCAAGTTTAAAGACGTTCCCTGAATGAACAAGTGCTAGCTAGAATGTAGTAGTATTTATTGTGTGGTATTTAACCCATTTAGAGGGCTGAGGACGCATCTGTGTCACTTTATAGCTTTTAACCACTTTAACCATTATTTTAAACTTTAGCTGTTGGAAAAATATTTTTGAAAAAACTTGAAAATGTGTGCAAATCTTCGAATATATATTCTTTCACAGCGAACATTTTTAACTCAAATATTTGCTTCTGGGGGGGGTCCCTGGAAAAACATATTTTCAGATGGGGATCCATAGGCAATTGCATATAATTTTCTGGGTCCTTCACATGAAAAGGTTTGAGAACCACCGATATAGAAACATAGCTTTTTCAGAAAGCTGTCATGATTTAGACGTCTTCTAGAATCATTTTCTAGAATCTGATAGTCTTTAATGAATGAAATGGGTGTGAAACACTGTGTTGCTTGTGGAGGCCCACCCACCTCTCATCCACGTCCTGGAACACACAGTTGGGGGTGTGCGTCGTTGTGAAGATGCGCTTGTCAGCAGGGATTCTGGGAGCTGCAGAGAGGGGAGGGACATCGTTAAATCTGCTTTATACTTCATCACCTGACCATTCATACCACTCACAGAAGATAACTCACTACAAACTCACTACAAAAACATATTCATGTTTTTGTAGTGATTTTGTGATTATAGGATAAAAGTTTCAGTTTTGTTCCTCCAAAATGGTACTAAATAATTCAATCTAATTTAAGAACAACTATTGTCACTATTCGATGTTGTTTATAGTGGTTATTTTTTGAATGCACATTTTGGGCTTAATAAACCCAATTTGTGCCCAAGACGTCTCCAGACGTCCTGGGAATTATCCCATGGTGTGCCCAAGACTTCTGTACACGTCTTAGGAATTCTTCTTTGAAAGAAATTGGAAAGAATTCAAAACTTTATTTTATTTTATCGGATGGGCACCCCACGTCCTCAAGTTGAAAACGTTTTTTAAATTTGTTTGCTGTGAATGCTGAATGATCCAACATTTACTCACATGTTGGTCTAGATAGCCGTGCTTTGATCACAATTTCATTCTCAATTGTTGCGACAGCAAGTCGCACTTACTATAGAAACGTGCAGGAAACATGTAACGCCTGCATCCGTCACATCGGAAAGGTGCAGGAAGTATGTAACGCTTGCATCCTTCACATCAGACACGTGCAGGAAGCATGTAGCGCTTGCATATGATCTGTCACATCACGTAATGCTGCTGCTGCACACACACAACACACGGAGGCACACGCCACACAGGCGACACGCGTTTTGCCACTACACACACAACAGACACTTGTTTTGCCACTACACACACACACACACACCCACACACTTTCGAGCAGCATTGGGCCAAACACATGAACGAAAAATATGGCGTTAAAAAAATTAACGCATTTAATCGCATCTTTGTTTTAATCGCAATCTTTGTTTTAATCGCAATCTTTGTTTTAATCGCAATCTTTGTTTTAACCGCGGAAAGTTTCACAAGTACTGTGCGTTTCACAAGTACTGAATAGGCTGCTGCACGCCTGCACAGCAGCACACCACTCTATAGCTCCGTCAGTCAGACAACAACAAAGCCCACACGAATCAATGAATGAACTGTTTTACACAGTGCCTACATCGAGTCCGTCATTTCTTTCTCCATTATCTGTTGGTATGGTAATCTATGCATCAGAGACGAAAATTCCCTATAGGGAGAATTGTAAAAGTGACCTCTAAAATCATTGGCTCACAAATGAACGGCCTAGACCAGATCTTTAAGAAACAGGTACTTAACAAAGCCCTGTGTATCCGATCTGATGTTGCTCACCCACTATACGGAGAGTACATCCTTCTCCCATCCGGCCTTCGCTTGCGAGCCCCTTATTGTGCCACAAAAAACAGGCACAAACATTCCTTTGTCCCGGTCTCTATTCACACACTGAATGCTGCTGTGGGTAGATCGAGGATATAACCTTATGATGAGCACTTTCACTTTTTACTGTATTATCTCGTGCCTATGTCTATGCACACGCACTTTTATGACCTATCGCATAGCACTTTAAACGCCTGCACTTGAATGGTTGTGTGCACCTTTGTACTCTGGTATCCGCTATGTGAACTGTTTGTTTGTTTGTACTGTTTCATTCATTGTTTAATGTACTGTCTATGCTGCAACCCAATTTGCCCTTCGGGGACACTAAATAAACTTGAACCTTGAAGAAGCTGCTTATATCGCTTTTGCTCCGTGGATGGGACATTGACTCGTGGATGGGACATTGACTCGTATCGCGCCACCGAGTGGCGCGATACGAGCTTGTAGGTCTGCTATTTTTTGAACAATCGAAGAACGACTGACATTTTTAGAATCTGATCTCAGGTCAGAATGGGTTAATCAGACCAGTGTGTGTCCAGTGGAAACCTCGTATGAATCTGATCTCAGGTCAGAATGGGTTAACATGTCTCGCAGAGGACACCGGAGGCTCGCGGTGATTTGTGTGTTGTGTTTGTGTGTATTGTTCCATTTTCTCACCTTCATAACCGGAGTGCACTCGTTCGGCCAGCAGGAGGCAGCAGAGCTGTTCCTGGGACAGTTGGGGATCCTGCACCTTCATCAGGTAGGGTGTCATGCGGAAAGGGGTGTACTGGAGGTCCCCCTGATGTTCCTTACCCCCGCTATAACACACACACACACACACACACACACACACACACACACGATTAATGTGACGGCAATATTATAAATAGTTATCACATTGTTCTGGCTTTCTGGCTTTCTGTTCTGGCTTTCTTAACTGTCCAACTGTCTACCACGTAAACAGCTGCATACATAATCATAATGGGTAAGAGACGTTTGTCAATAGCATAGATAGTAATTATTTTGTGGTCACAGGTTATTATGTTAGCAGGTAAAATTTTAATGTTCAAGGTATTAAAATAGATTGGCTTATTTTGAGTCTGTGATTGTAGGATAGCATTGATACACAGAACGGTGAGTGTGACCAGGGCAAAAATAAATAAATACAATGTCATGATCTGTGTTGTCTCTATATCACAGTAATTCTCTCTATTATGATTTTGGCGTGCCTTTTTTTCTTTTCTTCCCCCTTTCGACAGGATTTTTGCCCACTCAGTATAGACGCTAGCATCCTCCCACCATGGGCCCTTTCATGCTCATCTCTCTGACTCTCCAGCCCTAGCACTGACCCCCATGCTTGTTATTGAAACAGGAAATGATCAGCTGGCCGTCCTCACCTGATACGACAGAAGAAGGATTTCTCCTGCATGCACTCATTGGGAGAGGATTCTGAGAGAGAGAGAGAGAGAGAGAGAGAGAGAGAGACAGACAGACAGACAGTCAGAGAATTCAGCAGTAATACTTTGAAAGAATACCAGTAAACAATGTCTAAATGGTTTTAAACACTCAAATTCACCCCAAACGAACCGGAAAGCAATATTGCCTAAAGCTAATCTGGCCATCGTAACGGCCATCGTAACTTTAAGTCATCAGAAGTGTTAATATCGTAACCACGAGGTAGCGACGACTTTTTTTTAATGAGCCACTAACATGGCCTTTCTGTCCAAACACCTCAAGCTGCTATACGGACGGTGGATATAAGAGAGGCTATTCTGAATCAATAAAAACAAAAAAAGACGTCAACAGCAGGAATCGACAATAGGAAAAAATACGTGAAAGACACAACTGGCAGGCAATTAAGGCAACTCTATGGTAGGCCTAATGTCAAGGGAGTAATAACGGTACACAGACACATTCGGCTTTAGAAGATGTACAGCACAAGAAGTGCGCTACAAAGATGGTTGTCTGTAAGGGGAAGTGACAATGAATGAGTGACCAATTTACTGTATGTGTAATGCTCCCATTCTCAAAATGAGTTTACACTGGCCTGAAGTAGGTCAGTAGAGCATAGACACATTTGCAGATGTAAACAAAAGCCCTTTTCAATTTTGTTTTCTTTAGACAGATATATAGATTGAGCGTCACAGTCCCGCCCAATGTGAGGGCACCATTCATTTTCTTTTTGTTGATGTTCTTTCTTTCTTCTTCCAATCCTATCCAATCCTATCAACCAATCCATTCAAAATTGTTTATGGTGACATTTGTCAACTCGGCGGTAGGCTTTGTCCGAGGCTTTAAAGAAATACTTTTTGAAACGTCTTTGGGAAAAATGAATGGGGAATTATTTCCTGATGCCCTCGTCGTTCTGAAAGGGGGCGGGACTGCAATGCTCTATAGCCTGTACATTTTGCAAAGCGGGTTATAGTCTATAAGCAGCTAAATGTACAGGTCTAACAATTTACATACGAAATAGGCTTGCATGCCTTACAGCCGCACAAGTCACCCACAGTTAGTGTATGTCCTGCTTCATCGATTCAACAGGAAACAGGTAACACGGTGTAGCTCATGTGCATATGTGACCACTGTGTGGGCGTTAAATAATGGCTGCATTGAGAAATAGAACATGGGAGTGTGAGTGTGAGTGTGAGTGTGTGTGTGTGTGTGTGTGTGTGTGTGTGTGTGTGTGTGTGTGTGTGTGTGTGTGTGTGTGTGATGTACTACTGACTGACATGAAATCCAACATCTCATATGTTGGCCTAGATAGGTGAGAACTCACAACAATTTCATTCTCAATCATTCGTTTCATTCTGGATAGGTTACCTGCTCCAGTGCACATGCTCCATGAGGGCAGGCAGTAGGGAGTGGTGAAACTGTAGAAGACGCTGACATCCTGGGGCGCCAGGAATTCCACAAACTTGGCGTTGTCGAACACTTTGCGCTTGCAGTTCAAGATGGACGACGCCTGGTCCGAGATGTAAATGATCTTCCCCGTGATGAGAGAGACAGCCACGGCCAATATATCCTAACGAACATGATGAGAGAGGACAAACGTGATGAGAGTCAGCCACGGCTAATATATCCTAACGAACATGATGAGAGAGGACAAACGTGATGAGAGAGACAGCCACGGCAAATATATCCTAATGAACGACAGCGTAAACCTTAGGTCTCCATGTATGAGCTGTAGCTTTGTTTCAATTAAATTCCATAAACTCTGCCGACATTTTTCTATGATGGAAGCCAAACGACTTTGACTACTTGCGCTATATAAATGATATGTACTGTTATAATTATTAATAACTAGAAACAATCAAAGGGCAGTTTAAGTGTGTAAGTATTAAGCACAATGATTTTGTCAATATGATTAACTGTGGAGCCCGGGTTCATTTTTTGTTCTACTAGAAGACTGCTATCCAAAAGAGTAAAATATAAAGAAAGACATAGCTATGTAGCAGAAGCAGAAGATATGGGGTCCCTTTATGTGCAGAAATCATCAATATGCTTGTGTGCTTTGTAGAGGAGGAAAGACCGACATGTCATGTGATCCGGTGGGCACTGCTGGATGAGCAGGTGTTGATCTGTGCACTTACAGTGACCTTTTAAGGTTATTTTTTTTCTTTTCCCCTCAGCGCCAAATATCTTTGGCACCAACAGCAGGTCCACAAGCCTATTATTAACCTATTATTATGACATGGCCACGATAAGCTCACTAGGCTTCATATGATTAATTTGGGGTCAGCCCTACGGTCACACTGGCATGGAGCTGTGAGGTACTCACGGTGCTTTTGAGCGTGTATTCTGAGGTGATGCGGTTGATTTCCTCTATGGTGTAGGACGGCACGTCAAGGCCGGGCGGATGGCTGTCATTGGTCATCAACATATGGTAGTGCTCCTCATTGGCTGTCAAGTCAAGAAATACCCCAGGTGAATGTGAATTAAACATGGACAGAAAGTCTTGTTAAATAGATCCTTTAACATCTCTTATAGCAGAGGATCCCCAAACTCTTCCATCCCAAGGACCCCCAAACAAGCATAGGCTCTGGCTGCTATTTTCAAAATATTTTGACAATAATAATATATATAATGTAAAATAATGACATGGCCCAAATAATTGTGTGAACTGAATTTGAAATTAAATGAAAAGAAAGCCTTACCTTTGACCTGTTTGACACATCGCAGCGCATATTTCAGGGTGTTGAGTGTGCTTGGCTTTCCCTTGTTACGCTTTTCCGTTGGCAGAAGCTTCTTCAGCTCCTTGATGGTCTTGGCGAGCTCTTTCCGGGTCTTGGCTTTGGCTGACTGCTCACTACTGCAGAGCACACGAGACAGACAGACTTTTGTCAAACTGGGAAACTCTTGGTACTGTATGTGTCCTCAAAATTCGTGTTTTTATTGCCGTTAGAAATCAACCCTGAAAATGAGGTGCATTACTAGCCACATGTTAGCAGCTCTACTGAGAACCAGCTGTATTGTCTGTATTGGTTTAAAGGTAAAGGGGGGGGGTCAAGGAGATCAAGGAAGGAGGAATGTCTTAAGAAACCATTTAAGTAAAACTAACAGCATCGTCCCAATTAATTTTGTCAAGTATCAAACCATTCTAAAAGTAAAAACTTAAATAAATATCCAATTACAGCTCAAGCTCAGTTTTTTTCCCCTCTGTGCTTGTTAACTGGACATTATAAGTTCAGACAGCAGATTTAAGAAGGTTTAAGGTTTAAGATGTTTACTAACCTGCAGCCGCTGCTGGAAGGGTTGTCCTGGGAACTCAGACTAAAGGCATTGGAGCTGCTTAGAGGCGAGGCGCTGTGAGAGTTTGAGCTGCAATGACAAAGAACAGGCAGATATTATGGAATGGCCTACAGAAAAATCTCAAAACTAAACAGGGCAATTCAAAAAGAGATATACTTGATAATGTGGTATGAATCCCAATCTTCTACATTTGGCAACTCAATTTGTGGAATCAGTGCCTTAATTTAAGTTAATTACGGGCACACTGACTGTTGTAGTAGAAGAAGACAGCACTGTTGCTTGGACAAAAGACCCCCTGAAGTGGGTGGCAACTTCCCGCTGATGCCCGAGCAAACATCTTGATCTCATTCTGTCACGCCATCCACATACGTTCCGTCACTCATTGGCCCTTTGTACAGCACAGCTGCAGGCAGGGCGGGCTGGCATCACGACACAACTCAGCACTATCACTTGCCCATGTATTGTATGTAATGCTAAGTGCAGGCTTCAGCGGTCAGTAGATTGTTTGATAGCATTTACATTGGACAGTATATATTACTGGATAATGTACACTAATTCAGTGGTTCTCAAACTTTTTCATGTCAAGGACCCCCAAAATGATACTCATTAGCCTGAGGACCCCCCCATTTTGAAAATGTATGCCAAGGACCCTCATAAGAGAAGAATTTGACGGCTCTAGCAGTGATTTTCAACCATTTTCATTTCAAGGGCCCCTGGTTTGACCTGAATTAGGCTAATTAGGCATTTCTATCTCTGAGACGGTGACCCCAATTTGTATTGTAAAGTCAATGATAATTTAACTCTCAGAGTTACACACCAATAATGGTCCATTTGGTTCCAAACTATCATTTAGCCGGGGACCCCTGGAACTCCCTCAAGGACCCATGTGGAAAGGAACTGGTTGGAATAACGTGTTCCTTCCACGCGCTACGTCCAACCAGGGAAACTCCCCCCTGTCAGGTGTAAAGGAGCAACTTGGACACTCAGGCATGAAGGAAGCATGAGTTCAAGTCCGTTGCTCTCCCCTTGTTCCCCATATATGGGGACTAGGTTGGTGGAGGGTGTGTAGAGCCCAGGATCACATTAGATGATTGACACAGGGGTGAAAAATGGGTTACAAAATCGTGGGGAGATATGGGAGAAGTTCTTGGACTTCATTAAGCGAGGTGATATTGAAGAGGCTTTGGATGTATAGTGGTTAATTGGAGTAGTCAGCTGTGGGGTGGGGGTAGGGAACTGTGCATTTGTTTGTTTAACTGTATGTAATGTGTTTTGTTTAACTGTATGTAATGTGTTTTATTTTCGTTTTATTGTTCGTTTTGTCATTATTATTTTTGTTCTGTATTTATTGTCAAATCATTTTGTGATAAGATTTTGTTTGTATTTGTGCTGCCATGGGGATGTGGGGGGGAAATATATATGTAAATTGTTTTGAAAATACTTCTTTGTACTTCAAAGAAAATCAAGAAAATCAATAAACATATGTTTAAAAAAAAAAAAAAGGTATGATTATTAGGTTTTTGGTTTGATGTATTGATAAGATGGATGGGCTGTACTGGTTACTAGGCCTTATGTAACGGTAAGAAGCAAGAAGGCGCAACAGGCCAACAGCTGACTAGATTGGCTAAATAATTGGAAACTAATTAAATCGGAAATACTTACATAATCCTCAGAGCAGAGCAACTGTAATTTGCATTTTCCTCCTGGCAATTATAAAGTGCTGAACTTAAAGAGCAGAATTTGACCTATAGATATCGCCTCATATTACTTCCAGACAGCATTGGCATATGAGTCATTGTGGTGGGTGTAAAGACCGACCATCTGTTGCTGTGGCACTATAGGTCAGAATTACATAACACAGTAAACACACTGGTGTGGTATTGTCTGAACAATAATGAATTCACCCAGTGAGTTGACAACAGCACCGGTATTAATACATACAACAGCACACACCGGATGCACACATGGTGCACTTTCATTACTTTCATTAATTCATTGTCCATCGATGTGGTGCCATGACCGTCTGCTTTAAATAAATAACTTCATTAACGTAGTTAATTAGTTAATTAGTAGGTGTCTGCCATTGAGCCAGACACAATCAGGTAAGAATGATCAAGATTACTAGGTTGTTGTGAAGTAAATATAACAGGGAAAACAGCACATAGATAGATAGATAGATAGATAGATAGATAGATAGATCTTTATTTGTCATTGCTTGCATGAAACAACGAAATTCAGTTTAGAGCTTCACCACTGGCAGATCACATTATAGGTGATCTGCTCGTCATCCGACTAAACATTAAACTCACACTTACAAGACCATGGGTGCTACACGGAAATTAACAAAATTTAATTATAAATACACAAAAAATGAAGACTATTAGTACACCAGCAAAAAAACATGTAGTGCCAATTTAACTCTAAAGGGCAAAAACAGACCCGTTTACTGTGTAGTATTCATAGTGTTACTATTTTCAAGAAAGTCTCAGAAGGAGCCACGATGACACACACACACACACACACACACACACACACACACTAAATGTAATGAACTGCACTTCCATCCTACAGATAGATCTCCCCCGCAGTGACAGGAATACACTTCATTAACCACAATGCCTTGGGGGTGGATGTACACGTACCTCTTGTTGCTCACTGATGACTCCAGGAGGGCGGAGTCTTTGCCGTTGCCATGGGAACTGCTTCCCACAGACTCGTTGCCGTGGGACTCGTTACCCTGGGACTCGTTGCCATGGGACTCCGTCCCGCTCTCACTGCCGCCCATCTCCACGTCCTCGTGCATCGTCGGGCACGACCGCTTCCTGTTGTCGCGGGGAGAGCCCGGCGAGGCCGGGTGTTCGTGGCTGCTGTCGCTCCCGTCCGAAGCCAAGCCCAGCTCAGCTCCTCCGGCCCCCGCGCCACACCCTCCCACGCCGTAGCCGCTGGCCATGCGGTGCATTTTGGCCGATGGAGCCACAGGAAGCTCCCTCCTCTCCCTTCACCTTCCCGATCGAGCCCGTCCAACGTAGAGTACAGGTAGCGCTTGGGGTCGGCGTCCTCGGACAAGTGGTGGGCACAAGTGCAAAGGGTCAAAAGACACAGGATGAGACCATGGAGATGCCACGCCCTCTGCGGTACTCTGGGAGGAATGGGATGTCAGTGCCTCTCTGGAGCAGGACGCGGTCTGAAGGAGGGAAATCACAGCGACAACACAACTTAACGCAATGGCCATTATTATGACAGTACACTACCTTGCAATGGAAAGTTGGAAACAGGTCAATAGTTTAGGGGAGTGCAGGGATTCGGCCAAACCACTTCAGTCTCTAGGCACAACACTGAACTGTAGATTAAATGTTTGAAATAATATACCTAAAGTCTTTAGTCCATATAGTGCTGGCCTTCAACAGCTGCTGAGTGCATGCTCACAGTACGGTGCTGACTTTGACATGAAATATAATGCAAAAAAGAGCAAGATTATGATTGTCCGTAGCATGGAAGACAGACATTTAACCTTTCCTGACTTTTATCTCTCTGGCTCTATCCTTAGTGTCACGCCTCGCTCCTCTGCCTTTGTATTTGAGCATTGACTTAGGTCCAAACCACTGGACTAATATGTGGCTTGACCTTAATGGTTATGTGGTTGTTTTATGTTCAGTATTTTGCCATGTCTTGTTCTGTTTGGTTTTCTGTTACCCTGTTGGTTTTGTGTATCTTATTTTGTAGTATGGTCCTAGTGTTTCCCGTCTGCCTAGTTGCTGTTCCCTACCTTGTCTCACCTACCTTGTGATGTGTCAGTGTTTTCACCTGTGTCCTCTTTGTCCTGTTAGCCTATCCTGTGTTTGATTGTATTTTGAGTTCACCTGTGTCTACTACTAGTTAGTCTTTGTCTATTTTTCTAAAACAGGTAGTCCCAATAGTTCATTCTGATTGGCTGGTTACCGTCACGTGACCGGTGTAAATTTAATAACCCACTCCTTCAATCACTTTGTATCAAACTGCAGCCTTGTAGCTGAACTGGGGAAGGGGAGCGCTTGATTGCTTTACAAACACATGCTGTGCGGGCGTCTAAGCACCGCCCCGCCTCATATGACTGTGAATGTGTGGCTCCAGGCAGCCCCGTAAATACATCAAGCGCTATTCTCCCGTCACATAGGCTACTTGCGGAGCAAAACAAGGAAGTGTTTTGGCTCTGGGTCGCTCGCTCTGGTGGCACAAAGCGTAGATACTTTTGTGAATTTAATAGTTTTAATATTGCTATATGTTTGTAACCGTTTTAGAAAAGCAATAAGCCACTCGAGGCCCCAGCTTACCGGGTATTTTACACTGGCCTACGCTCCCAGGCAGTGTAAAATACCCGGTAACCTGAGACCTCTCGTGGCTTATTGCTTAAATATACCCCAGTTTGTTCAGTCCCTTGTCAGTTCGTCATTTCATGTCAGAGTCTACTGTGTACTTATTTTGCCTGCCCCATGTTATGGGAAGTTTAAGTTTATTGTTTAATAAACATCCTGAACTGTGAATCCTGCCTTTTGGTCGTACTGCTTTTGGGTCCTCTGATCGCACCCTGACACTTAGTGTCTGCAGTGAGATTAAATATTTGGGCCACATCATCTCGAATGACCTCTCTGATGACAAGGATATATTTAGACAGCGTCGGATGTTGTATGCGCAAGGAAACATGCTGTGTAGAAAATGTAGCATGTGCTCAGTACTGGTGAAGATCTCACTTTTTAAATCCTTTTGTACACCCCTGTACACCGCCCACCTGTGGTGCCGCTACAAGCAGGCCAGTATCAGGCCGTGGCATACAATGACTGTATGAGGCTGCTTCTGAGAGCTCCAAGAAGCTCCAGTGCAAGTCAAATGTTTGTCAGTGTTGGGGTTCCCACCTGCTCTGCTGTGCTACGAAATCTTATGTATAAATTCATGTGTAGGGTATCTGAGTCAGTAAATGACATCATTAATGTCATGATTTGTCATCACTAACACGATACGTAGTTCTGTCAGGTTCTCCTCCAGACTGTGGAACCATTGGCGAACTTGTCTGTATGTTCGAAACTGAATATGGTGGAACTCTTTTTATTGTATATTTCTTCTTATCTATTGTGTTGCTGTTCTGTACTGTGATATGGATTCCCCTGAGTCTGCAATAAAGAATCAATCAATCTATCTATATAATATGCAGTTTTCTCACAGTTCACTGTTGCTACACTACTACAACTAACTGTGTTATAACATTGTTATATTGTAATGCCATTCAAATATTTGGCATAAATATTGAGGTATGAGAATATGAAAAGTGGTTAAACACACTAATCTAGAAATTCTATGTCAATTTGTTGACGCACAAATAATATTATATAAAAAGGACACTTGATTTTTGAGTAATCAAAAAAGTAGTCAATATAAAAGAAAATAACAGTAGCTGCAACCCTAAAAAAACAAAACAGCGGCGGCCTCTGCTTTAATGTGACACGCATGCACGCACACACACATGCATGCTGCTCATGCTTCAAAGTGATGCAATATTGCAGTGGATGTGCTCTGCCCTTTCTAGCTAAATTTAGCCCCAAAACAGTGTGATTCACATTTTTCCAAAGCTTAAAGATGAGTCAGTAGGGATGAAAACCACTGAAGCGTACCATCTTTTAGACTGTGCTGCTCATGTTAGACCTTCAAGGACCGTTGGTGGTCTGGCACATTTAGCCCAATATATACAAATGACTCTTCTTCATTATACTTGACATTATTTACTGCTGACCACTTCACAAAGCACACCATGGTTTGCATTATATAAAACTCTACTTGGACAGATTGTGAACTGGCTTGATAATAATTATTCATAAGCTTTATGCATAAGCAAAATAAAATAAATAAATAAATAAGCCATTTACAGAAACATGGTCTGTTTATATACAATGTATGGCTGAAGCTATGGATGAATTGCCAGCGGTTTGGTTAAAGTCCCCACGAGGTTGATACTATATTAGGATATAGTCACGCTGGGCAAGACCTACGCTGAGAGGGTATCCATTCTTTGGGCGGAAGTGGCAGGATTTTGGCGGAAGTACCGCTCAAGGAAATGGCATTGACGCTTTACAAATCAGTTTACAATTAAGTGTTGTTCGAAATAATATTGTATCTGGGTGAAATACAACTGACGGATGTTGCCGGCCCGACACTTCCGTCTTAGGTTGTGACCAGGCTTTTCTCTTCACAGATGAGTGAGGCTGGGACCGAGGCTAGGATATATATTATAATTATTATTATAATTATATTATAATTGTCTCCACCAGCCGAAGGCATGGGGAGAGTATGTTTTGCACTCCGTCCGTCCGTCCGTGTGTCCGTCCGTCCGTCCGTCCGTCCGTGAACAGCTAATCTCAGCCACCGTTAACCCGGTCGATGCCAAATTTTGCACACACACTCCCTGGATGCCAACCATGAACCTCTGCCCCAAACTTTCCAGAACGGCCTGTTATAGCGCCACCAGGAGGCCGCTTTGTGCAAAACAAGTTTTTGCACAGTACACCTACAGATTTTGTCCAAACATCACGCAAATTGGTACACAGTCTCTCTAGAGCCATTCAACGAAACGGGTCTTTCAGATTTATCAGACTCCATCCTGATTGGTTAAGATTGGCTTCCAAAGTTCACAGGAGTGCTCAGTTTCAAACAAAATGCTGCAAATCATGAACACATCGCGTGATTTCCGTGAAATTGTGCACCCACATTCCCACTAGGCCCAGGACGAAATGCCACATGAACAATTTCAACTCAGCCTCAAGGTGGCGCTATAACTGGCCCAAAAGTGTTTTTACCTCTAACTGCACGGATCTGTGGATAACCTGGTGGAGACCTGTGCCCGGAAGGGCACTTTTTCTAGTTATATTATATTATAGATATATATTTTAACACACAGGTAATCTATTTTCTCCAGTTCCAAACCAAATCTAGGCTAGGCCTCCGTCACATGTATTAGTTGAAGTGCAGCACTGTTTCATAAACCCACATGGATCAAATGCACAGCCAGAGGATACATCCAGTCTAATTTGAAATAGAGAGACTGAAGAGGGGGGGGGGGGGGTAGATACGATATCTTACATAATAGACTTCAACGGAAGAAAAGACAACATAGGAATCTATACAACACACATAGAACATACATCATCATAGTACATACTACCCTGGTTTCCAGCCCATAGACCCCGCCCACTCGACTGAGGAGGGCACTGGTTGGAGGCTCTCTCAGAGTCAACAATCAGGCTACATACTGTACATACAGCAATAATCAGGGTTGGGATCCTGTAGGATTTCGGTTCAGTTTAATGATTCCTTTAAGGGGGGTTCCAACTAGACCTGTAGAAGCCTGTAACTCCGAGAGGGTACAATGTTGGACCCTTATTTGGGTTCCATTTGTACACTCTCAAGAGTTATAGTGGTGCTTGAAATTAAAACGTCAGTGAGAACCACCTGTATTGTAATTGTAAAGCCACATAGCAATGCCCAATTTTACTCTAGTCTACACCAAGCCAATTAACCTAATATATATTAGGTTAATTGGCTTAATTGGCTACACCAAGCCAGGTTAATTGGCTTGGTGTAGACTAGAGCAAAATTGGGCATTGCTAAGTGTCTCACAGGGTATATATATATATATATATATATATAATATTATTATTATATTTGTTATACCTTTACGTGGTGTGATGGTGTATATCAGACAGTCACAGTAGCTATACCATGTAGACTGCTAATTTAGATTAACATTATATGATATATCATATAATTAATATTCCCCCACACATCTACAGATTCAGTGAGAGCTGGCAGAACACAACGACAGCCAAGTCCAGAGCAACGAAGAAACAATAAGAGCAATTCCAGTGAAGATCAATTAACAGCTCACTGTTTTACATTAACATTACTCATCTATGGGGGGTTTCCACCATGCAGTAAATATTCAAACGTGTAGCAAATTAGGAATCAATACACATATTCATAAATAAAATGATACTGTATGGACAAAAAGGACCCTTCCCCCATCTATCTCCTACTGACCTGCTATTCAACCAGCATGTACACACTGTACTACTGGAATGTACAGTACACACACGGTGCCACACCTACTGACCTGCTATTCAACCAGCATGTACACACTGTACTGTACACACTGTACACACATGTTGACCTGCAATCTTGTGCACGGTACACTACACTCTGACACAGATAGTAAAAGTGGCGACTGGCAGTCTGGCAGACACGCAGCAAAAATCACGACAATTTCCACGCTCGAGCCATTCGGAAACAACAGCCAACATTTTGATTGATTGAATGATTGATTGAAATATGTATTAACAGTTTGCAGAATTACAGTAGCCTACATTTCAAGCACAAACTCAATACAAAGACTGTTAACTGTGAGCGGACGACCCAATTAAGCATTACACACAATACAATTTTGATGAATTGAACAATGTGGACCCTGTTGTAAACAAGTGTAATGCTTAATTGGGTCGTTCACTCACAGTTAACAGTCTTTGTATTGAGTTTGTGCTTAAAATGTACTGTAAATTCTACAAACTGTTAATAAATATTTCAATCAATCAATCAAACAAACAATTGTTTACAAGAGGGTCCACCATGTTCAATTCATCAAAATATTTAGAGACGTTAACCATTTAAAAAAAAAACATCTATAAATCCACGTTAAATTATAAACAATTATCGCCAAAAGCCAAAAGTAGAGCAAGAGCATCACACATTTTCACGCATCATTTTTAAGTAGAGATAAGGGAGGGGGGAAAACTAACCTGTTCAGGAAAAGTGGTCCGTGGTTCCGCCTTAAATTAAAGCACAGACAAATACAAATGATTTACTTTTAATTTAATCCGAATGCGTTCCTCAGAACCCGTTGACACACTGCCTGGTGAGTGGTGAGTGACTGGCTGCAGCCGTGCAGCGCTCGAGCACTCCCTAGTACTCCCGCGCCTTATACACATCGCCGTACGACGGTGCTCCGACAGTGTTGCCATATAATGAGTAAGAAACAAGCAACCGGGGTCTAGGAAAACAAGCCCCAAAGAATAAGTAGCTATTTCTGCTATTACTTTGATAATATTTAACATGCATTACAAACTATGTCTATAGGCCACATGGGCACTATTTGAAAATAGCCGGTTTACAAGCTTGTGGATAAAAAGTGGAATAGTGGAATATTTGGAATATGTTTTAAACATGCCAACAACACAAATCCAGAACGGGGCTGAGGCTCTAGTCTAAGGGCTGAGGGGCTCCCTGGTTTAATTGAACTTTATTCAGAGTTTACAAAACATTTAAATGTTTGTTTCACTTAGAACCACTGGTTTGAATAACAATGAAAACAAATTGGAGGCAAATAGGAAGCAAACTAGAATTTAGAAACAAGCCCCCCCCCCCCCCCCCCCAAAAAAAAAACCCCCGCAACTTTGTTATTCCCTGTTTTACTTTCTTTATATGATGATTTCCTGTTTTTATAGAAGTGTATTGTTTTTATTCATTTTTACAGGTTACTACAGCAGTTCAGTCAAAACAGTTCCGTTTTTGTACCCCGCCCACCTCCCAATTTGTATAATTTGAACAATAAAATTAATGTTCTGGTGAATTGAAAATGGTGGACCCACTGGACCCTGTTTCGGCCTGTTGTAAATAAGTGTAGCAGCCTAATGCTTAATCATGATTCGTCCACAAAGTAACAGTTTTTGTATTGACTTGTGCTTTTGTTTGAAATGTACCCATTCTGTAATCAGCATGCTGTGAAATAAAAATGTAAATCAATCAATCAATTTATTTACAAGCTACTTTACAGAAAAAGAAGCCCAAAGTCGCTTATAATAAGCTGCCATGGCAACACTGTACTGACTTTCCGAAGCCCAGCCGGTGGACTTTTAAACTATCGGCCAATCCCAGCGCTCCTCGCTGCGCGATCGCGACCGCGACCTACAATTCAAGACCCCTCATTGGCCCGCAGTGGGGTTCCATGGGAAACCTGTGACGCAGCTGAAGTAACAGCAGCTCATTGGTCGGAATCGCTGTCCGTCCTTACTGTCCGTGTTACCCAAATGCACGTGGAAACGCATGTTGGATGGGCGTGACATCATCGTGCCTGGAACTTGGAAGTTATGCGGAACGCCCACTGAGAGTCAAAAAAGTACTTTCTGTCCTGACACTGTCAAGGACAGAAAGTCCTACTGTCAAGTTGACAGCCCATTCAAGTCCTATCTGATTGCATTAAACAATGGGGCCCATTGTCGGTGTACATGTCGAAGTGTCCTTGGGCAAGAAACTGAACGCTACACTGCCTCCAATGAGTTGGTCGGTGTGAGCTTGCCACCATTGGTGTGTGAATGTGGGAAGTGAGGCTTCACCTCCCAATGTATGAATGAATGAACCATTGTAAAGCACTTTGAGCACTTGGAAAAGCGCTATAAAAATGCAATTCATTATATATATATATATATATATATATATATATATATATATATATATTTACGCTGTAAAGACTATCATTTGTTTGGGCGGAAGTTGCGGGATTTTAGCGGAAGTATCGCCCAAGGAAATTACGTTGATGCTTTACAAATCAGTTTACATAGATTGGCATTTCGTCAGCGTGCAACACAACGTATAAATCTACAGTCTATGGTATAAATTCAAGATTTACTCAGACTTTCTCCCCTCCCAGTAACAGCTTCCTTGTTCTCTCTGCTCTGCTGCAATGTCATTTGTAATGTCTTTTCAAGTCAATTTTATGGGCCTGTTCACATTTAATGGAAATAAATGCAAGGCAATTCATTCTCAACTGACTATAGTTCAACATTTTTGTTCAATTTGAATTGACTGAATTCGAGCTTGCTGTCATACTGTGACGTACAAAGTGACATACAAAGAAACCAATTTCATTCTTCTGCAGAATGGTGGCAATGTTGGTATAGGAGGAGGAGGAGAAAGAAGGCATCTTTATCAAATTCAAAGAAAAGTTGGTAACAACAGAAGGTACAGTAGGAAGTAGTAGGTCATCCTATAAGAAGGAGACTGCGGAACAGTGCATAAAATGAGACATTGCATTTGACTGGCAGGTTTATGTGATCATTGGAGTGGAGTCTGTGGAATATGCTATGAATAGCAGACTGTAAATTCTTATTTATTTATTAATTTTAGTTATCTTATTTAGTTTTAGCCGACTATAAATCATAAGATTTTAGTCGACAAAATCTACAGTTGATTTTGTAGACAAAAGATTATTTTGGCGGGGCTTGATGCCTGATTTTACCCTTGGTTGCATGCTGATCTACAAGCCGATCTACAAGCTCACCCAATACAAGCTCACAACACGCCGCAGCGTAACGTGTTTTGAACTTCAGAGCGCAACACCCACACACACACACATGGTGAATTGAACAAGGTGTGCCCTCTTTAGGGGGACCACAAGTGCTTTATTGGGTCGTCCACTCACAGTTAACAGTTTTTGTAATTAGTTGTGCTTTATGTAGCCTACTGTAATTCTGCAAACTGTTAATACAACTTAAATCAATCAAAAATCAATGTGTGTGTGTGTGTGTGTGTGTGTGTGTGTGTGTGTGTGTGAGACCCATGCCACACCAATTAGCTGACTGCTCGGTGTGCATCTGCAGGGGTCAATAGGTCGTACTCAGACATAGACACACACACACACACACACACACACACACACACACACACACACACACACAGTCACTCTTGGGAGCGCTTTGCACCGCTCAAAAATACCAAACACAGATACAGATGCTGAGGAACACCAAATCTCAAAACCAGGAAGTAGCTTGGCATCGCACTGTCACAACCCCCTGCCGACAAATCCTTCCCATACAGGCCCCAATTTCCACAAACACCTGCTTATATAAAACAAGACTAGGTCAAAAGCTATAGCATTCTGGACCATGACATTATAAAGACCTTAATGATCTTGAAATGAAAAACATGTTTTCCATACTTTTACAGCATGTCCACGGTCTTAGTGGAGAAACTGGAGATATAATTGACAATGGATGAAAAAAAACTGTCAGTATAACGAAGTTGACTCACACAGAGCTGCTGCAGTAAGAGTGAACCTGTTCTGTGGACAAAATGCTTACATAAGTCCACAGAAACCAATTTCCGTTTCATTGTGTCTGGGATCGCAAATGCAAAAGGCCCCCTTGAAAACACAATTACCCCCCCCCCCCCCCCCCCCCCAGGAGATTGACCATGAACACAAATGATTTGTCAAAATGTACTCTATATGGGTGGGCACTTGTAGTGCAGATCTGTGGTAGTCATGCTTGCAGTTAGTCCTTGCTGCATGCTACTCTGCTTTCAGCTACCACCGCCGGCTACCCCTCCTCGTGGGGAAAAGAGGAGCAGAGTCCTTCCTCTTCATCATAGTCCTGGACTATGTGTGCTCCGACCACATGGAACAGTGGCCATCCGTTACATTGGAACATCAGCCTATAATAACAACAGGTGGTAGAGGTGCTGCTCTGAACGAAGTCAAGGGCTTCAAACACCTGGGATGGTCAAGAGGTGACCACTGCACGCACATCCACACATTTCAACGGGTGCAGGATCAAAAAGAATAACTAAGGAAGGAAAGAGGAGATATCCGCACGCTGTTTTAACCCATTCTGACCTGAGATCAGATTCATACGAGGTTTCCGCCGGACACACACTGGTCTGATGAACCCATTCTGACCTGAGATCAGATTCTAAAAAATGTCAATCGTTCTTCGATTTTTCAAAAATAGCAGACACAAGCACATCACTTTGTGCCACAATATGAGCTTGTAGATCTACTATTTTTGAGAAATCATGAACATTTGTGGCAAATCTTTTTCAGTGGTGGAAAAAGTACTCACATTTGTTAAGTGAAAGTATAAATACTACAATATAGAAATACTTTTAAGATGTACTTAACCCATTCTGGGCGGGAACCCATTTTGGTGTATCATGTCGTGCTTTACCTATTGAAAAATAGCAGATCTACAAGCTCATATATATATGAGCTTGTAGATCAGATACCAGATTACAGTATGTATATTTTACCAGGCTGCAGTATCTGGTCTGGCTGCTGCTGCTGAGATGGAGGGGTGTCTATATCAACGTAGTCAGTCTCTTCACCTGTCTGAGATGGAGGGGTGTCTGACTCATTAGTTAACTTAGTTAACTATATGAGTAATTCTTCCACATTACTATATACATTAAAGGAATACAAGATATACAAACACTCAACTATTTCACAGGTCCAATTCATTTAGAGAACCTAACATAAACTAGAACATACTTGCTTGTTGCACACTAGTAGGCCATAAATGACGTAGTCAGTCTCTTCACCTGTCTGAGATGGAGGGGTGTCTATATCAACGTAGTCAGTCTCTTCACCTGTCTGAGATGGAGGGGTGTCTATATCAACGTAGTCAGTCTCTTCACCTGTCTGAGATGGAGGGGTGTCTGACTCATTAGTTAACTTAGTTAACTATATGAGTAATTCTTCCACATTACTATATACATTAAAGGAATACAAGATATACAAACACTCAACTATTTCACAGGTCCAATTCATTTAGAGAACCTAACATAAACTAGAACATACTTGCTTGTTGCACACTAGTAGGCCATAAATGGCCTACTAGTGCGCAAGCAGAGCGCACAAGTACTTTCGACCGCTACAAACTGTCAAATCTCAGTAATGACTACTTGTGCCTGATACGGCAGTGGTGCCAGAATGAAACAATGGTAATTGTTTTTATACACTTCAGAAACATAATGTAATGAATACGTAAGTGACGACTTTGGATGGTGACGTATATGTCAATCAGTGCCTCCCAAGACTAAAACATATCGTCATTACGTCACCATCGAAAACCAATTACACATTGGGTCCTTTAATCCACATATTTCTTACGTCATCATTGAGAGCTATACTTATATACTATGTATATATGTATATGTAATTTGTAAGTTGATTAGCGGTATACTGTGGTTACTTTGCGCCATACGCAGTCCCAGCCAACCCGCCACTTTTGATGCGTATGCACCGTCCCAGCAAACTGTGCCTGATACGGCAGTGGTGCCAGATTACATACATGTATACACAGGAGCATTACCTTTAATACTCCCAACACTAAAACATATCGTCATTACGTCACCATCGAAAACCAATTACACTCTGGTATTGCAATTGGGTCCTTTAATCCACATATTTCTTACTTCATCATTGAGAGCTAGTTATACATATACACACCATGTAATCTGGTCCCAGCAAATCAGGCACAATTTGCTGGGACGGTGCATACGCATGAAAAGTGGCGGGTTGGCTGGGACGGTGCATACGAGCCGGGCGAAACCATTACTTGTGCGCTCTGCTTGCGCAAGTAATGACCCAAATACACCCTAAACTGTGCTTAACCCTTTTACTGCTGCCATTTATTGAGAAATTAGGACCTAATTCATGCCAGCATTTTTTTAATTTGAGCTCTTATTTTGAAAAGCCACATTTTGCCTCAACCGGAAGTGAGCTTATCCCTGCCAGCTTTACGTTGCCAAGACAACCTTTGTTTACATGATCGAAAAATGCCGGTACATTTTTGCACTCCACAACGTCGGCTCGTGCCGTCAAAGAAACGCTGTTTTGACCAAAAATGCCATCTGGGACAAGGAATAGGAGATACAGGCGATTGAAAGAAACGGATAGAATGGATTCTTATGGCGACGGTGAATTAATATGAACGATCCAGTGCAGTGCTAACAACAGTGCTAGCTAACCGGCTAACGTGAGTAGCATTATGGCTTGATCAATCATATGCACTAATAAAGGGCAATTGCCGAAGGGCTTCGGCAATGGCAGCAAGCGTTAATATCAAATTAATGCTTCAATTGCCGAAGGGCTTCGGCAATGGCAGGAAGACGGTTAACCGTGGCTGAATCTATCAGTCTGACAATTTTGTGCGTTTTAAAAGCTATAACAAGCCTATAGATAGATGCCATTAATTTATTTCCCGTGGTTTATCCAATATTAATTTATAATATATTTTAATGACCCAAATACACCCTAAACTGTGCTTAACCGTGGCTAACAAATATTGTAGACATGGTTTCATTTGTTGGCATATTTTACAAAGGGGAAAATGCAGACAATGTTGTCTTGAGAAGAATTTCAAATAATGTATGTATTTGGTGATAGCCTAAATCCCTTCCATGAAACCCCAATCCCAAATCCTATAGAATAGATGGAAATCTTACATTGAGTATGTTGGACAGCTACCACCGCAGGATGTCATTTCAACTGGAACTGATCTGCATTCAACAATTTGAGTTTCAGGACCAACTGGTACAGTTGTAGTTTCAGTGGAAGCGCTGAACCGACCTGTAGGTTCAGTGACAGCTTGTGTGCCTTTGAAACCAATGAGCGGCCTTGTGACAGTGACAGCTCCAGTGTTTTCGGATCCGACAGACTGAGTTGTAGGTACAGGGACAGTTTTAGTTCCTTCGGGACCGATGGGCTCAGCTGTAGTTACAGCAGCAGTTTTAGCTCCTTTGGGACCTATGGTCTGAGCTGTCTGTACAACTACAGGGACAGTTTTAGTTCCTTCGGGACCTACGGACTGAGCCGTCGGTACAGAGACAGTTTTAGTTCCTTCGGGACCGATGGGCTCAGCTGTAGTTACAGCGGCAGTTTTAGTTCCTTCGGGACCTACGGACTGAGCCGTCGGTACAGAGACAGTTTTAGTTCCTTCGGGACCGATGGGCTCAGCTGTAGTTACAGCGGCAGTTTTAGTTCCTTCGGGACCTACGGACTGAGCCGTCGGTACAGAGACAGTTTTAGTTCCTTCGGGACCGATGGGCTCAGCTGTAGTTACAGCGGCAGTTTTAGTTCCTTCGGGACCTACGGACTGAGCTGTCGGTACAGGGACAGTTTTAGTTCCTTCGGGACCTACGGACTGAGCTGTCGGTACAGGGACAGTTTTAGTTCCTTCGGGACGGATGGGCTTAGCTGTAGTTACAGCGGCAGTTTTAGTTCCTTCGGGACCTACGGACTGAGCTGTCGGTACAGGGACAGTTCTAGTTCCTTCGGGACCAATGACCCGAGTTGTAGGTACAGCGACAGTTGTAGTTTCTTTGGAACCGATGAACTGACTTGTAGGAACAGTGACAGTTTGAGTTTCACTGGAACCGCTGGGTCGACTTGTAGGCCGTCCCTTTTTAACCTCCAGGATGGTTGTTTCGTTCTTATGTACACAGTCGTGACGCTTGGTACCTGGTTTGCACATACAAGGTCATATTTATCAAAGAGAAAGAATACAATAACTGATAACAGTCTCTTACATTTACAAGTCTATGCATAAACATTACAAAGCCACAGTTATTAGAAACATAAGACATTTTAGAAAATGTTAAATGATGTTACTGTAGTAGCCTACTATAAATGAATGGAAACACCAGTTAAAAACAGCACAATTATGTAATGAATTCTTACATGTTTTACAACAGCCTTTCTTGTCCAATTTTTCTGTGCCCTGTAATACAAATTTGATATAAATTGAAATCATCAGATAAAACGCCATGGTTACTGACTACAGCTTCTTACTACTGCAAGTAATGAAGACTAACGTCACGTTTCACTTCAATCTTGCAGATGAAAGATCAATGTTCCTGAAAAGCCTGAGCGTTCACAAATACAAAATTAATGTATTAGAAAACTTGATAAAGCTAGTATCCAGATATAGGCTACTCACTGGAAGGCAGTTGCTGGGATCATATTCAGAACATTCAGTTTTGAGTTCAAGGACTGTGAGTTGGTCTGCGACGCATTCATACTTTGTACAGTTCAGTCAGACAACTCACGAATAGATTAAACAATATTTATTGAAGAATGAGTAATGAGTGTGCATATGATATTTGACTTGGCGTTCGGCTCTGCTGGATTTCTCCCTGCTCGGCATGATTAAGCAACATCATAAAACATAAGAGCAGGGAGATAGATATACAATAACCCCCCCATGGGGAGCATAGATAGCAGAGCCCACCGGTGGTGCTGGGGTGGTGGTGGGAGAAAACGTCACATACAACCGGGGAACCATGAGCAGAGGAAGGCAGGAAGAGCATGGAGTCTAGTGAGCTTAAGTAGCCTGCCCACTTAGTCAGCTGACTGCCGCATCAGCGAATGACGTGAGAGACTTGCACACACGTATACTCCCACATAGTAATGCAGCATGTTAACCCCTTGAGCATAGTATGGGCCTTTGAGCAAGCAAGAACCTCCCTTGAGGTTGACTAACTGAACTGACTCCGCCGCTCCGCGTGCTGCGTTTGATTTCAGTCAGACAACTCACGAATAGATTAAACAATATTTATTGAAGAATGAGTAATGAGTGTGCATATGATATTTGACTTGGCGTTCGGCTCTGCTGGATTTCTCCCTGCTCGGCATGATTAAGCAACATCATAAAACATAAGAGCAGGGAGATAGATATACAATAACCCCCCAACACACATACCTTTCGGTGAACTCTCACCGTCGATCCGGGCAGGTGACCCACTATGAATGCACAGTGACGAAATGCAAATATGCATTTCTGGAGCCTGCACGGATTGCTAACCCCCCCAACAAAGCAGAACCGAGAACGCCCTACGGGCACACCCGGGCAGATGTCCCACGCATCCGGGCAGATATCCCACACGATAGTGACGAAATGCAACGCTATGCATTTCTGGATCTTGCGCGGATATTTTAACTTTACGTGAGCTATGTGTAGCCATGACTGCGAGCCGTGAGGCTTATCTGTGAGAAAGTAATGTGTGGGGTGAAAGCCGGACTCAAAACCCATTGGTTTGGAGTACAAGCATATACTAACCTTAAGCTTAAGCTGAAAAAGGCCTGCATGGCTGCGCTCGCCGATAGGCCATTCCTCTATGCCACTATAGAGGAATATTCTACGCTGCTTCGCAGGGCTTACGTGTAGTGCAACGCCAATGTTCCTCTACTGCCAGTATGAGGACACACCATTGGCCCAATTACGCCGACGTTCCTTATGAGGAAACGCCATCAGCCTACGGGAATTCTCAACCGATACACATCCGGGCAGATGTCCCACTCGATAGTGACTCGAGAGTGCAAGCTATGCATTTCTGGATCCTGCACGGATACACGTGAGCTACGTGTAACTATGGCGCATGCCATAGCCGTGAGGCTTACCTGAACTATTTCACAGATCTTACATGTAGTGCAACCATTTATGTTACCCCAACGTTCCTCTAACGCCAGAGTGAGGAAACCACAATTACCAATACTTAAAGAGAAGCCTTAGATCTTAATCCTAAACTATTTAAACACCCAAGTGATAATAATAATAATAAACTTTATTTGTATAGCACCTTTCATCCATAAATGCAGCTCAAAGTGCTTCGCAGGGCAGGACACAAAAATATAATACAATAAAACACAAGTAGTTAAAATGATAGAACAATGGCAAAGAACAAAATTGAATATAAGAACATAAAATAAATAGAAACAAATAAAAACACCACATGCAGCAAAACAGTCAGGGCAGGGTAGGAACGTGCATAGTAAAACTCAAGTAAAAGCAAGAGTGAAGAGGTGAGACTTGAGTTGAGATTTAAAAATGTCTACAGAGGGTGCGTGTCTGAGCTCGAATGGAAGTTTATTCCAGGCTGTTGAGCCGTAAAAGCAAAAAGCTGCCTCTTTTTGTGCACATTCTTTTAGGCACTTCAAGTAGGCCAGCATTGGAGGACCTGATAGAGACCCTTTATGAATTAACTTACATGAGCGGCATATGCTCTCAAGCGGCCTTTGAGCAATTGATTCTGAGCTTTAAAGAAGTTAAGCTTCATGTCATGCAGACCCGAGAACTGTTCGATACCACTCTCGTCCAGAACTAAGATGAGATGACCCATGCAAGCAATCTATAATGCTGGAGGATCGACGGCGCTGCAGCCTGCACATGGGTGATGGTGATGGACTTACTTCTTCGCTAGATACTAGAACCATCACTTCCGAAGAAACCCCAACCGGCCCACGCCGGCTGAAGAAGCATTGGTGAATCTCCTGACTGAGCGACCCGGGACATCTGTGATTGTGCTGAAAGAAAGCTTAGGACCAAAAGATCATCTGGGGGTCATGACCTGATGAACGAATGAGCCACAAATAACAGATAAAACATGATATGCTTTGAGAGAAAGCATGCCTATATATGTGCCTGTCCTGAATAGCCACTTTTTGTATTAAATATTAGTTATTAACAATTAATTAATATTATTAATTAATTTAACACAACGTTAACAGCTTCTATGAAGAAGCAATGACAAAGGCTACAGTTGATTGACATCTATGCAATTAACTATGAATTGATTACTGTCATCCAATGCCATTAGTTGCAATAACTAAGATGAGCAGAAAAACAGCCTTGCCGAGTCATGAGGCCCGAGGGCAGAAGCCTAACTCTTGTTTCAGTAGAGTGAGCAGATGATGTACACGTACAGCCCCTGGACGTGACGCTAGTATGACGCAGGGACTTACTCCATTCCGACCATTGGTGCCGAGTGCAGAGGATCGAAGGAGGCACTGGTTCCCATTTTTTTTAGTCTTTGGAATGACCCAGCCGGTGATCGAGCCGCAACCTCCCAGTCCGGGGGCGGACACGTCTAACCACGAGGCCGCTGAGCTAGTGCCAGAAAAGTAGGCTTACAGTAGGATTCCACCTGATAAAGTAGCTACCAAGCAGCCCCAAGAAAACCTACTAACTGCGACGTTGAATAGGTTAACAAGATATACTGGCCATCTTGCACGACTATAGACTACTTAACATAGACGTTTAATGAGCACCATGAGCCAAACATTTGGATCCGTCGTCCTGATGACGCACTGCATGAGGTCACACAACTAACCAGGGGTGGCCTTAGGAATCTGGAGGCTCGTTTCGAGACCAGATATGAGGCCTCCATGTATACCTATGACATAATTATCCTGTTGGGTTAAGGTTAGGGTTAGGGTTACACTTGGATACATTTTGGTTACATTTTCCTAATGCTGTTACTCAATAGTGGCACTGAGCGACATCAAATCAATTACTGATCTGAATACAACTGGCAGAGTACATTCCCCAGACTGCACCGGGGAAACCACAACCGATAGGTCGCACAAGCACTGCGACACGGAAGCCAAGCTTGCTGCGAACATAGACATAGTCTATGGCTGCCTTCCTTCAACCCGGATCCTCTCACGGATAAGTGATGAATTATTGCTTAGGAGTTTCAATTTAGAGCTCCTGGCAGTGGATGTTAGCTGTGCAGAAATGAAGCAACACGGCGAGCTGCTAACCTACCACCTTCTGAAACATCTTCAGTCCCATGAAGCAACTGCCATTACCTAATCCCACTCAAGGACTGATCAACAGAACATACAATATGAATCTGAGACATTAAAGTGACAAATGGGCAATGGGACGCACGGTGACAAGACGCTATATACGTATAGGCCTACGTATATATTGATCTGAACTTCTGACCTCAAAGAGAGTGAGGAGGGTATACACTAGAGTGACTAGACCGACAGCTAGATAGGCTTGAGGGGCGGACGGAGGCAGCAGTTCTCCAAGACAGCTCAACCCGTATAGAGAAGCTGAGACATGATACCACGACAAAGGAAGCACTAATTAAATGCCCATTAAGAAATACATCCACAATAAACAGCTAGAAACTAATCTTACAGAAGTAAATAAACTAGACAGAAGGCTATGACACTTGACATGAGATTACTGCAAATGCAATTTGCAATCTTAACCTACTTTAATATGACACTGGACATAACTGAATCGATTGAGATGAATTAACAATAACTTATGATACTGTCCTGAATGGAAACATGGAAAACTTAAGAATAATAACTATGCCACATATAAATTCAAAACTGAAACATAATAAATCACAGGGAGAAAGGGTGCTAGCTTTAGCATTAGTTTAGCATGAACGAACCCTCATGGCAATGAGGAAACCTCAACAACCACATGGCTACAAAGCAGTAAAGCACCAAATCTATATAGAGATTGCCATTAAGGTAGTTAACTCACAACAATACTTTCCAAAGCACATAATATAGAAGGTGTTAGGTAATAAGTAAGCAGAGTGTGACTGAAGCCTTGCTTCAAAATGAATGAAACTGATAGGAGACACAACCAGGCAGCTGCAGTTGCCAGATCCTGAGAAAGAAAGCAACTAGGTGTAGAACCATCCCAACCCTACTCGGACTCACCACATGAGAACTTAACTTACAATATAATACACCCTAATGACTATTATGACTTGAAACAATACATTTCATTGGACAAAGTCATTTGGATCCATGACAGAACACCAGAACAAACTATTGACTACAGAAACCAAGCCCAATGTTGCTTATAAAAGCGCACGTGGCAACCGCTGCACATGAGTTGAGGACCCATAGCTGGAGGGGACAAACACTGCACATGAGCTGACTTGGCAAAACATCAGCAAAATTAAAACGTGGCTTTGACTGACGACACATACCACATTACAATAGAAGCTGCAGCACTGTCTGCGCATCCGGCTTATTTACCAGAACAGGCTATTATGAAGCTTGTTGAAGCCACATGATAGAACTCAGCAGCATTAGCAGAAACATATCAAACTCAATATTTTGCATACAACCTGCAGGCCCTTATCACAGCATGGACAGTAGCTGAGAAGCATAATTTAAGCAGCAGTAGCTGCACACGCGGACAGCAAAGCAGCAACAACCACGAGGAACAGAAAACGTCACATACAACCGGGGAACCATGAGCAGAGGAAGGCAGGAAGAGCATGGAGTCTAGTGAGCTTAAGTAGCCTGCCCACTTAGTCAGCTGACTGCCGCATCAGCGAATGACGTGAGAGACTTGCACACACGTATACTCCCACATAGTAATGCAGCATGTTAACCCCTTGAGCATAGTATGGGCCTTTGAGCAAGCAAGAACCTCCCTTGAGGTTGACTGACTGAACTGACTCCGCCGCTCCGCGTGCTGCGTTTGATTTGTCGTTTGGTGAAGACCAGGTTTGTGAAGGCTGTGAGAGGATGCAATTAATTACATTTTAAAAGACATGATATGGTTTGATGGAACATAAAACACATTTCCAACAACAACCCGTTGGAAACTAGTAAAACTAAGTGTTTTCAAATGGTTTTCTATTGAACTCACCTCAATAACATAAGATGTGTTGTCTGGTAGAAGAACAGTGCAGCTGTTCTTTTTACACGTTCCACAACATTGTCCTGTCACATTGTCATACTTGAAGCCCTGTTTGAAACACAGCACGTTATATTTTAGGGATAAACAATCAATTAAATTATTAAGAAGATAAATATGATGCCTTTTAATACTTAATATATCTGTTGTATCTCCTGACAGCATTCAGTACATGTATTGCTGCTGACATCATCAACAATATTCAAATCAAATTAAATTATAACGATCCTGTCATTTTATGGTTGTTAAGCTGTTAACAGTTGATAAAGTTCCAAACAACACCATGCATTATTTTAAGAATAAATATGGTTTCACAAGCAGCCTGACATGACCAATTCTGCACATGATCACATACAGATGATAGCTAAGATACAGATATTCAGTGCATAGTTGTGTGAAAGGTTTGACTTATAGCCTTGATAAAAGCAAAAGCATTTAAAGATTGTTTTTTTGATTAAAAAAATAGTGATTTGAAAAATGAGTAGAAAATCCCAATCCAATACTGAGCAGAAGGTTATTAATGTCATGCACATTTACCCTGGAACAGTTGGTGTCACATTGTATAGGTTCACACTCGATAACATTCAGAGATGTGATGTTATCCGTTTTTTCACTACAATTGCATTTCTTGCAAATGTCTTGGGATGGGATGGATACACCTGGCTGTGACAGAATGGAAAGCTCATTACTTTTGTCCGACAGATATTTAAATGTATCAAAATACAGTTATTCCAATGAGCATTGTCTGTAGCTTGTTTGTATTGCAAATGTTTGATTAGGAATGTTCACAAATCGACATCAAAGCTTACCTTGTATTCAGTGTCATTGTAGACACACACTTTTTTGGGTTCTGGAGAAGAAGCATAATGTTGTATATTTAAAATGAATTCAAACACTCACATTCCTGACAATCATCATCGAAGTCCATATCAATGAAAATAACAATTACAGAATCAGAATACAGAATAAATAAAATAACTTACTACAGTGTGAGTCACAACATGTGTCGGGTAAGTCTTCTACGGCCATTTCAAACCCTGTTGCACACTTTTGTGTGCGATTTGAACACTTTGTTTTATCACACTCTGTGGGTGAAGGAAGATCACATATATTTACTATCAAAGTAGAACATTGTAGCACATCAGGAATATTTTCATCTTGTGGCTTTTATTTAATTAAAATTTGTAATTTTGAGCAAATGACGATTTATATTTGGAAATACTGTGACTTTAGTATTGTATACTCTGTGGGTTACATTAACACCACGACTCTGGAAAGGATTGTCTAATTTAATTATTATTTTATGTTGGCATACAAACAACTCACCACATTTTGATACTGGACAGCAGTCTTTGGTTTCGTTGACCAGCACCTCTCCATCTTTGTCACATCTAGGAGGAGATGGTTGGGTTGCACAAGCCACTGGCTCACACTCAACACTTTCATCACAAGTACACTGCTTACAATCACTCTTCCATGTGTCACCCACATGTGTAGTACCAACAGAAGATCTAACAAAACCTAGGCTTTCAACATACACCATTACTGTCTGTCTGTCTGTCTGTCTGTCTGTCTACTACTATTACTACTAAACTATTAAACAATGGCAGCAATATTTAAACAGAGGTAAAAATCACATAACATCTACCTCTTTAGGATTGCCGTCCGGACCAGTACAACCTGATACAATACAAAGGTTAGATTCATCTCATTGAGAAAACAACACTAATAATAATAATAATAATAATAATTGTAATAATAATAATAATAATAATAATAACCAGTAAGGCGCTTCTCGCCCCTTAGGCGTAGATTCAATAGTTAACTGCGCAATAATAATAATACTTTCAAGAACATATCCTATTTTGTAACTATTTGGACTTACAGCTGGAAACACAGACATCCGACTTTGAATTGAACAAGACAGTTCCTTCAGGGCAGAAACATCCTTCACGAGACGCAGAAATTTGTGTCTTGTTTGCCACATTCTTTTCATTGTATCTAAGAAGAAGAAGAAATACATGCCAGAAAGATAATACAAACATCAGGAGATCACTTAATGTTGTGAACTTGTGTACAGCAGAGAATAAAAACTACTAATGTAATATCACCAAGTCTGCCACTATAGGGTGCTATCCCCCTTGGGTCTCTGCATTATTGTCTCCAGCAGGCCGAAGGTATAAGTAGCCTTGCCGAGCCATGAGGCCCATAGGGGAGGAGCCTATCTCCTGTTTCTGTAGCGTGAGGCAGCTTGAAGTACACACCCTGGACATGACGCTAGTATGTCGCAGGGACTTACCCCCAATCCAACCCTTGATGCTGAGTGTCAAGCAGGGAGGCACTGGGTCCCATTTTTAGAGTCTTTGGTATGACCCGGCCGCGGATCGAACCCCGACCTCCCAGTCTCAGGGCGGACACTCTAACCACAAGGCCACTGAGGCCGAAGGTATGGGGAGAGAGTATGTTTTGCACTCCGTCCGTCCGTCCGTTACCAGGTAATCTCCGGCACTGTTGGCCCGATCCATGCCAAACTTTGCACACACACTCCCTAGATGCCAACGATGAACCTACTTTTCCTGAACGGCCTGTTATAGCGCCACCAGGAGACCCTCTTTTGTATAACACGTGTTTTGCTACTACTCCTCCAGATTTTGAAAAATCCCGCAAATCATTACACAGTAGGCCTATCTCTACGTCATGTGCTCACATTCCATATGTTGATCTGACCTCATCAAACCCTGTAGACTCAAGACACGCTCCATATATGGCCAGTATACAGAATACATTCCATATGTTGATCTGACCCCCCATGCCAAAGTGCCAGCGCTCGCCCAGCAGTCTGCTGTCACCCAGGCGGATATGTTGATCTGACCCCCCATTCCAAAGCGCCAGCGTTCGCCCAGCAGTTAGGCAAGGTCGCTTCTCGCCCTCAGGCGTCTTACTGGTATAACTCAATAAATCTGGCTACAGCTACCTGATAAAATCGGCAGGGTGGTTTGTTTATTTTCCCTATGGGAATTGCAATACCAACCCAGGGGTAGTGGGAGTGACATCAGGACTATATAAGGGTTAAGATAACTGACAATGAAGTCGTGCCCCAGTCTGCAGGAGCTCATTAGCCTGGGCAGCATTCCTTTTCGGGTTCATGATCCGGTCGGGAGCAGATGATATCGCTACGTCATGTTGTAGTATTATTTTGTAGTCATCAGGCAGGAACAATTGTCCGGAACTTCCTTTTCCCTCAAACCGATTTTTCTCGCAGGGTACGAGAGCTTTCATTGTTATTCTTCCGGTTTGAGGGAAAGGAAGTTCCAGATGATTGTTCCTGCCTGATGACGTAGAAACATGACATAGCGAGATAATCCGCTCCAGACCGGTTGAAACGGCAATTTTGGAACACAGACCAGGCTTTCCTCCAAGGTGAAAACCCAACGTGCGTTACTGCATGTCATCCCTGTATATTTGCCTTTAAAATGCTAAAAATAATTATCTTAAAAGAATGACTACAGCAGGTACCTTCCATTACATGTTGCTTGTGAAGAGGTTGGACCACACGCCTTGTAGATCTGGCCCTTGGGGCATTTAGATTCTGAAACAAGAAGAAGCAGATTAAGAATCAAGGTGATACAGACAGTTAGTCTGATTATTATTATTATTATTATTATTAACAACTCTGAACATGTATTATGACTTTATGAGACACAAACAAACAAAACCTTCATACCACACATTCCAAATGTAAGATGCCTCCAGTCAAGACAGATGTTGTTTTCTGCACATTCTTCAGCGTACGCCTCCAAACTACTGCAGGTCTTCATGATCAATTCCTTGTAACAATCTTCCTTACAGGCGTCAAAAAATTGTGTTGGTGAAACGACTAGGCGGCAGTCCTTAAAAACCCTGTATGTGCAAATAAAGTACACTTGTGTTAGTGTGTGACTTACATTACATACGATTTAGATACGATTTAGCATGATGATTAATTCCTTCTTACGGGCCCAAGATGACTTTACAGACTTCAGTCTTCATGCATTCAACTGGGCGTTCAGTGGTGCCGAAACGTGTGGTGCCTGCAGTGGTCGATTGTGTTTGACCTGCAGTGGTCGATTGTGTTTGACCTGCAGTGGTCGATTGTTGTGTTGGGCCTGTGCGCCCTGGGGTCGCTTGTTGCGTTGTGCCTGTAGGGGTCGATTGGGGCGGTAGGGTGGTGCTGGGGGTTGGGGTTGTAGAAGGTGGCTTTTCACAATAAGTATTTGTCGCATTGGCAGTGATGTTATCTCTGACATGCCATTTATAAGCCATTTCAGTACAGTCAGTAATGATCTGACCATCGGGTAATCTGCATTCATTGGTTTTGTCATTGTCACATGTGCCTGTCAGGACAGTTCATGTGGAGAGAGGGAAACACAGAGAGAACATATGCTTATGTGTTTACCAGTAATATAACATTTATCACATGACATGACCCCCTCACTGTTCCTCAATGCAAATGTAATTCAAGCAGTATCTCACCACACTGTCCCTCTGTGTTGTTGTGGAAACGGGAGTTTGGCAGTCTGATGCTATACCGAAGTCCTTTGAACTTCACAACGCCTTGAATATCTGGGATTAATACCACCAACTCAATTCCAGTACTTGCTATGATGAGGTCCTCATTAAAGAAGAATGGGATTACACGCTTGCCATTGACAATTACCTGGGGGAAAAAAGTTCATTGGATTGAAATGTTGTAGTTCATTGTCTATTTAGAGTAATTCCACAAGTATTTAGAGCAGTTCACCGTGATATTATTTACCTTGTTCTCCGTCGCCTCTCCACTCTTTTGTGTGAGAATAATTTCATGCCGTTTGTAGCGTACGATCAAGGAGCGGTCACATGGAACATTTTCATAACAATTCTCATTTTGAATAAGAACAGTCAGATTGTATTTTGTAACGATTTCTTTAAATAAAACATATGTGCAATTTGCTTGGAAGTTGTAAGATTGTCCATCAAATGTAATATGATGACGATCTCCCCAGCCATCGCAGACACCTGGATGGATAATAACATAAAGCATTAAAGGTCACATTGAAGCAGAACATATTGTTTCTTGGTAGATTTAGGATAAAATCTAGTATTGATATGAACTTACATTGACATTCATGGTGAAAACAACAGCCATCATCATCATCATAGACCTTGACTGGTGGAAGTCCATTTGAACATGTGGGTTTGGGTTTATCTATACATGTCTTAAATGCTGTAATTACTTTTCCAGATGAACATTCTTCTATTTTACAGCCTGATTCCCTGGTTTGTCCATTCTAATCAAGGAGAGTAAAGAAAAACATTCAACACCACAAAATCAGTACTAAATGAATGGTGTTCCTTCAACTCTAGTATAGTTTTTGTTCCACATTTGCATGAACGTGCTTGAATACCTTTAATGGTGGCTCTAGGTAATAACAATCCACAGATGGAGTGGTTACTACAGGAGTGGTGATCTTTGTTGTGGTTGTGGTTGTAGACTGGCATGGTCTACTGTGTTTTGTAATGTTACCCGTACACGCAATGGGATCACAGACGGCAACGTAACACCAGCCATCACCATCAGTTGCATTATAGATAATAGCTCCTATTATGGGAGAAGGAAAAAACATTAATTCTTACACTATGCTGATTTAAAAGATATGTGAAATAAAGCCATGGGTGCCAATCGCTACAGGAACATTTTCACGTACCCTGAACAAATTCCTGGTTCTTGTATTTGCATTTACATTTCACTCAGTCTTTCTGTGGTCGCTTTAACTGTGGTACTTGGTTTTTCTGTGATTACGGGTATTTCTGTGGTTGTGGTACTTGTAGTTTTTTCTGTGATTGTCGTAGTTGTAGGTTTTCCTGTTGGAGGTTTTCCTGTGCTTGTGGTAGTTGTAGATGTTCCTGTTGGAGGTGTTTGTGTTAGAGGTTTTTCTGTGGTTGTGGTAGTTGTAGGTATTCCTGTTGGAGGTGTTTTTGTTGGAGGTTTTTTTGTGGTTGTGGTAGTTGTAGGTTTTTCTGTGGTTGTGGTAGTTGTAGGTATTCCTGTTGGAGGTGTTTCTGTTGGAGGTTTTTCTGTGGTTGTGGTAGTTGTAGGTTTTTCTGTGGTTGTGGTAGTTGTAGGTTTTTCTGTTGGAGGTGTTACTGTGCTTGTGGTAGTTGTAGATGTTCCTGTTGGAGGTGTTTGTGTTAGAGGTTTTTCTGTGGTTGTGGTAGTTGTAGGTATTCCTGTTGTAGGTGTTTTTGTTGGAGGTTTTTTTGTGGTTGTGGTAGTTGGAGGTTTTTCTGTGGTTGTGGTAGTTGTAGGTGTTCCTGTTGGAGGTGTTTGTGTTGGAGGTTTTTCTGTGGTTGTGGTAGTTGTAGGTATTCCAGTTGGAGGTGTTTCTGTTGGAGGTTTTTCTGTGGTTGTGGTAGTTGTAGGTTTTTCTGTGGTTGTGGTAGTTGTAGGTTTTTCTGTGGTTGTGGTAGTTGTAGGTTTTTCTGTTGGAGGTGTTACTGTGCTTGTGGTAGTTGTAGGTGTTCCTGTTGGAGGTGTTTGTGTTAGAGGTTTTTCTGTGGTTGTGGTAGTTGTAGGTATTCCTGTTGGAGGTGTTTTTGCTGGAGGTTTTTTTGTGGTTGTGGTAGTTGTAGGTTTTTCTGTGGTTGTGGTAGTTGTAGGTGTTCCTGTTGGAGGTGTTTGTGTTGGAGGTTTTTCTGTGGTTGTGGTAGTTGTAGGTATTCCAGTTGGAGGTGTTTCTGTTGGAGGTTTTTCTGTGGTTGTGGTAGTTGTAGGTTTTTCTGTGGTTGTGGTAGTTGTAGGTTTTTCTGTGGTTGTGGTAGTTGTAGGTTTTCCCGTTGTAGGTTTTTCTGTTGGAGGTGTTACTGTGCTTGTGGTAGTTGGAGGTGTTCCTGTTGGAGGTGTTTCTGTTGGAGGTGTTTCTGTTGGAGATGTTACTGTGCTTGTGGTAGTTGTAGGTGTTCCTGTTGGAGGTGTTTCTGTTGGAGATGTTACTGTGCTTGTGGTAGTTGTAGGTGTTCCTGTTGGAGGTGTTTCTGTTGGAGATGTTACTGTGCTTGTGGTAGTTGTAGGTGTTCCTGTTGGAGGTGTTTCTGTTGGAGATGTTACTGTGCTTGTGGTAGTTGTAGGTGTTCCTGTTGGAGGTGTTACTGTGCTTGTGGTAGTTGTAGGTGTTCCTGTTGGAGGTGTTACTGTGCTTGTGGTAGTTGGAGGTGTTCCTGTTGGAGGTGTTCCTGTTGGAGGTGTTACTGTGCTTGTGGTAGTTGGAGGTGTTCCTGTTGGAGGTGTTCCTGTTGGAGGTGTTCCTGTTGGAGGTGTTACTGTGCTTGTGGTAGTTGTAGGTGTTCCTGTTGGAGGTTTTTCCGTGGTTGTGGTTGGCTTAGTAGTAGTAGCTTGAATAGTGGTGGTACTAAAGATAAAGGGTGTAGTAGTTGGGGCACGTGTAGTTGTTGTTGTAGTTGTAGTACTTGTAGCACATGGCTTCATGACCCTTGTAATGTTTCCATCCTTTCCGCAGGTTGCAGTGATACAAGTATCATCTCCATCATGTGTGTCGTAGATTGTTGCTCCATATTCATATTTTTTCCAGTTGTACAAACAATAGCAGGCTGGAATAGAAACAACACACACACACACACACACACACACACACACACACACACACACACACACACACACACACACACACACACACACACACACACACACACACACACACACACACACACACACACACACACACACACACACACACACACACACACACACACACACACAATTACATGATACATGATACAGTCTTGTTTATAATAAATGTTTAAAGTCATAATATTACATTATAAATATATCAGACTAATAGTTACCCTTGACATCATAGGTGCAGATCGCTTTTGTGGATTCACAAGAACTTCAAACATAGAGATTAAGATAAGTTTAGTTCCTGAATATTGTATAGGACATTACAATTTGACATCACATTCATAAGATAACAAATTGTATTCATAATACTCTTCTCTTTTAAAGCACACATGTCAATGTGTGTTTAAGTGTTATTGTTTTTGAACATTTACCGTAGCAGTGGACAGTTTAAATTATATTTAATTTGTTCTTTTGTCTTAATTTGGAGATTTGAATAATTAAACACATTTCAGGTTTTCATGTTCTCAGCTCTTTTGCCTAATGTATGGAGCACAGAGTCGGCTGAGGAATGAAATTACATGTATCCCAATTTCATTTTATGCATAGAATCTGCACATATTATATGAATTTGAATCCCTCACTTTGGTTGATTTATTCCCATTTGGGGAGTTTTGGCACACACAATAGACATTCCACCGTTCTCTCACTGTATGTGTAGTTAATTGAGTCTTTCTACAGCATTACATCTACATAAATACCATGTGTGGCAGTTCATGACTGAAGAAATGTCTGAAGGAATGTCCTCTCCTTCCTCATAATGCTTCCCATCAACATAACAGCCACACTGCTTCATCTGCACACATTTCATAGTAGATTCTTCCAGATATGGTTGTTCCGGAGGGCATCGTGGGTAGCACCCTATGTTAACATTATTCCGTGGAGACCATAGAACAATACAGAATGGATATGAGTTAACATTGCACATCCGGATCTCATTTCGTTATATTTATTACATACCATATCAGTAACTACTGTAACAAACTTGAGCCGTGAAAGAGGACTTCTACTTATTGTCCTCATTTGTATTGCCATTTGCTTTAAACTACGACTTTTCTGCCTGCTATGCTTGAATTCTCCTCTGGCATTTAGTTTTATGTTATCGTACTTCCTCTGTTTTCCATAAATGTATACATCATACCTTCCAGAGCTGGTATCGGATTGGTGCATAATCCTGAAGGATTTGTGCATGTCTTCATACATGGTTTACCACAGGGTTCGTAGTGCCATTCACATTCTCCAGATGGGTTGTAATAATCACAGAACAGAGCTGTGTAGGACAGAGACAAGACAACAGCAAACACCCTCTCTGTTAGGGTCAGCGTATCAGAATACAACAGAATGACAATGACAGATGCTTTATGTGTTTCATTTGTTAGAAGGACAAAGACTCACGGCAGACTTTTGGAGCTCTCCACCTCACGCACACTCCAGCTATGTTACAGGCAGCAGCGTAAGCTGCCACCGCTGTGCAGAAACACTCACAGTCACCCCCAGAGTTACAGGCACAGGAGTCCTTCACACACGCTTCATAATAGTTTTTGGGATCCACCTTTTTCCAGAGAAGACATTTAATTATTGCAATTACGATTTGCTAGTGAATACAGCAAGAAATAAACATAGATATGTTATTAACTAGTATGAACTAGTAGTAACTGTGCACGATTAAAGTTAGACCTCAGCTTGAGGTTTTAAATGCAGATCTCATCCTTTTGATGATGTATGACCACAACACTGCCCTCGATAACCTAAATTAACTTAAATGTTGTTGTTGTTGTTGTTGTTGTTGCATAATTATATTAGGGGCATTATAATAATTTTGCAACATTTAGTTTAAGTTGACAAATATGGTGTTTTGGTAGAATCATTTGATAAATAATGTTCACTAATTACTACACAAAAAACACGTACATACATACGTATGTACGTGCATGCATGCATGTGTACGTGTGTGCGTGCATGTGTGTGACATGCTACCTTCAAGTGACAGGCTTTGAATACATCAGTGTTGATAATGCTGCAGTGCTTCACAGCCCAGGCCTGTCTGTAGGAGTAGACAGCACAAGGACCTTTCTCACTTTCCTTGTCAGGACAACTAGGAGAAACTTTCCAGCTGTTTCCAAACTCAAGAGCTTTCGCCACCACTTCTTGGTTCCTGGTTGTGAAGTCATTCCTTGCATTTCCATCATAGTTCCCACACAGACCACAGATTCGTCCCTGGAGGAAAACATATATGTTGTTTATAAAACATTCAGGAATCATCAAACAACCACCTTTGCTTCAGGCTGTCAGTTTAGCTTTTTACCCCAATTCTGAAGACCTCAGGTGTTTGGATATACAGTAGTTGAATAATAAGTTACAGCAGCATCACATAATTCATACTATAAGTGTTAGTTCTATTGTTAACTAACCTTGTATGTAGAGCTGAGTTTGATCATCAGACCTGTCTTCTTGTCCCAGATTAGAGTCAGTCCCTGTTTTGCCTCAAGGACCAAATAAATGCCCATAGTGTGGACCTTATAGGAGACCTCCTGGCTTTTGCTTTGTTTGACAACTTTGACTCTTTCCTCACTCAGTTCAATTTCAGTGTCCTGAAATAAGAGCAAAGCATGTTGACTTAACTTGTAATGCACCATGGTATGTGTACAGAAAATATGTGTTTGTAACTGGGCGTTGTACCCCTAAGAAGAGCTTGATCAAGATGGAGCAGGTCTGGTAAGCAGGCCCACATGGGACACTCTCAGTCAGAACCCTGAAGGTGCCGTCAGTGTTGTCGCCGCAGTAATCCTGTAAGATGCTGGCATTAGCATTCTGACTGAATTCACATCAAAACACTGAAATAAATTGAAACCTCTCTATTGTACCTGAGCAAAGACATATCCACAGCCCCCATGAAAAGAGAACCTCTTGGCATCAAAAGTGGCATAATGACCCTCTCCATAGATACTGCAGGTCCCTTCACATTGCTTTGTGGTGCATTTCCATGTTTTCCCAGAGCACGTGCTATAATGACCATAACAGAAAGGTTTAAATCTAGAACAGATTCTGAATAACACACAATTACATACTTCAGAGCTTGAAAGTCCTTTACCAGGTGTTACAGTCCACCTTGACCGTCTGTCCAGGCTCATAGGTGACCCCACCATACGAACATGGACACTGGTTGTCTTTGATACATCCCCCTTTACCATCGGACAGCAAGCCGCCAGGACACACACAGCCTGACACACAATCAGAGCTCACCTACAAAACACATCAAGTTCAGTTCATTGTAAACACCACCTTTATCTACAACAAGCTGAAGTCAGCATTGCATTGATAACATGTTACTATATTAGAAGAAGGGTATAACTATATGATCCAAGTGTTGTGTTGATGACGATTCAATCAATAATTTCTGACTAGATTAGAGGTTCTGTTTCAATTCTTCTCTGAACAAGGACACACATTTTATTTCCATCACATGATAAAGCGCCAAAAGTAATTTACACATTCAGTGTCGGCAGACTGACAGCTCTTCTGGCATTCTGAGCCTTTTGCGTCCACCGAAGCTTTGGAACAGTTGATGAAGACCATCGGAGCTTTGCAGGCTGAAGAGAAAATTGTGTTAAAAACATACTTCTTATGTTAGAAATGATGCAATGAGAAGAGTGCTGAGTACCCACATGTAATGCTTGGTTTTCCATAACAGTTGAGCTTCCCACGCTTGCAGACACTGTAAAGTGAAAGAGACACATTGGACAGTAGATCAAAGAGAAGTAGTAAAACATCAAAGAAGAAGCATTGGAGCAGTGCAATCCTCACCAGGTTTTTCCTTGAATCCTGACGGTGGTCCCAGGTTGAATCTGGTGATACCCATCATAGCAGGGACATTTTATCGCTGGCACACACTCTCCCTTTTCATTAAGATAAGTTCCTTCAGCACATCCACAGCCGTCCACAGGAGTAAAGGCAATCTGGCACGTAGTGTCGGGCTGGCTTAGAGAGCGACAACCATGATTACAGCTGGTCATTTTGTAGCTGTACACCATGCTAGCAGGGCAGGAGGTTGTGTATTTTTCTGTGAAAACATGAAAGGCTGTCAGTGGTTTAAATCTAACAAACACTGCTGTTCATTTGAAATGAGATGTCAGTATGCAGAGCTTACTGCACACTGTGTTTCTCCACCCAGTGATGAAGATGCCTGCTGCAGCGCAGGTCTGAACGTAGGCAGATACAGCCGCACACATGCAGTCTTCACTCTTATCACAGCTGCAGGTAGCCTCCTTACAGCTCTATGAAGAGGGTTATTCACAGGGTCAATCTACACACACACATATTTAATCAACATTTGGCTGAATTGTTTGTAAAATATCAAATCTTACATCTGCATAGAACTCTGGATCAATTTCAGAATGACACTTAGAAAAAATCCCTTTGGCGTCACCAATCATGGAACACCAATTCTCAGCATACTTCTCTGTAAAAAGAAAAAAAGATGAAAACGTTTTATCCACTGAAATAGTTCAATAGACAGACTAAAGCAATGTGCAGATTACAGACCTTTCTGTACATTCAGACTGCATGCGCTGGTAAAGACTTTGCTGGCAGGACAGGAAGCTTTACTCATCCATGCATTAGCAAACTCTGCAGCCCGAGCCTCAATCAGCCCACCACTGGTTTTTAAGTCATCAGTTCTAACCTCGTTAAAGTCTCCACAAAGACCTGGGGAAACAACAGTCATATCATTGCATCACCATTTGAATATATATTGTTTTTCAATGATACAAAACATTATGGTAAGGATGCATAGTTGCATACCACGGAGCTTCCCCTTAAGAGATGCAGCAGCTGTGATGTAGACTTGCATTCTGGGTGTTAGCTGTATCTGAACCTGGAGTCCATAGCTGGTATGAATGAGCATGTGGAACGTGGACGGCTTGAAGACTTTTACATTGTCTGTGAAATACAGAGTTACAGAATAACAATTCATTACATGGAAGAAAAGAATCCTTGAAAAATGACATCCTTCCAATGGATGGAAACTCACCCAGGAGGATGGAAGAAAAAAAAAGAACGACATCCTTCCAATGGATGGAAACTCACCCAGGAGGAGAGGTACTTGAGAAATCAGTTTGTTATAATATAATTTTCCACTTTCTTCAACTTTAATTTTCTGTAATAAAAAGTTATAAGTACGTCACCATTATGTACTTAGGCTACTGTAGGCTGTATAACATGTTGTTGTTGTTGTTTTTGTTTTATTGTAGAGAGAGATAATAACCTACCTGTCCAGGCAGGACCACAGTTACAGCCTCCAGACATGTCTCAGAGTCAGATTTACCACATCTGGACAGATCACCATGAACTGTGATGTTCTTACTTTTCACCTGGAAAACAAGGTGAAGATAAGAAACAGAGCCTTTATTTTACCTGGGATGGATAGAGGAATAAATGATAATGCATGATCCGATCACACGATGGTGTCTGGCCGGGAACGACCAAGAATAGCAGACCAACAGGTCCTGACAGGGTCATAAGCCCCCTAAGCTTATTATGGAGTGCTGTGATTTGTGAAGTATGCCTGGTTTGCTTGGTGGGTGGTGATGGGTGGGTGGTGATCCACCTGAACTGAAGCCGCACCCACAGCTGTTGTTGGATGATAAAGGGGGAGGCATTAGGGAAGGGGATTATATTGTGTTGCCACTTTGTCATTGGCACGTTTGACTGTCAAGGTTTCAGCCTCTAGGTAAAAACCCTACATACAAAGGGATGACATCATTGCACATAACAACCACACTCTAATGAATTACTGTCACTGTCACATGAAAAACTGGAGAAAAAAATCACAGCACTCTATCTTTAACACCAGGAATGACCCCCACCGCCAATGTTTACTGTATATAATTATGATATTCGTTCATTGCTACTAGTTGTTGATTATGTCTTGTTTACTGTTGTATATTAATGTATTGTCTAAAATGTCTTTAAAACTGCATTTCATTGTTTGACTTGACTAACTTGTGTCAGAATGTAGGAGCAGTCTCCGCTGAACTCGTATTGGTTCTCATCGTAGGTGGTGAAGAAACTGCCAGCCATGACGTTGCAGGTTCCAGGACAGTTGGTGTCAACACAACTCCACCTTGCACCTGTACAGGTACTGAAACACACACATGTGTACAGTACATTTACATACTCTCAGTATACACACTTCACATAATTCCATGTAGTATATATATATATATATATATATATATATATATATATATATATATATTAGGGCCGGGACTAATTGCGATTAATTACGATTAATTAACTACAGAAAAATTAATGCATTCAAAAAATTAACGCATTTTAATCGCACTATTTTCTTCACCGCGGAACGTGGTCACTGGACAGTTTTCAGACGGACCTGCGCACCAATGGGTAGATTTTGAAGGTGCGTTTTACCAATGGAAATACATAAATTGGCCTCGCTCTGCGCACATTCGTATTATGAAAGGCATATCGGCCCGTGTTGAACGCACTGACCCGTGTTGAACGCACACACATTATGGCTTACCGCGGTCCTGAATATTTTAGCATTGTGGGAGTGTCCATATGTTAATTATTTTCGCTTTGCGCAATTTGCTATTAAGCCCCTTGACCTAAAGACACTCAGCGCATAACGATTAGACGTGGGTCTGACCACCTCATAAACGCAAAAAGCACTGTTTGATTTGACACTTGAGCGGCTCTGGGATGCTGGTAGAGTGTTGTCATGTCTGTTTATTATAAGCGGCTTATTTTTCTGTAAAGTTGCTTTCTGTGTGGTTGTTTTTCTTGTTTCTAAAGTGGTTATTTGGGCTTTTCTCCTAATGTTGTTTAAACCAGTGATCCTCACACAGCACATTCCGATGTCAATGATCCCCAGATGAATGCATTTGCCCAACTAAGGACAGCTAATCCAAAAATTAAATAAAAAGATTACTTTTGAAAATAGCAGATCTATACCAGCTCACAATGCATCACATTCATTCATTAAAACTATGAACTCTGACTGCAGGGGGATATATAATGATCATTATAACAATGTGCAAGAACATATTTAAAAAGAAGGAAGAACTTTATATTTGTGGACAATCAAAATATGTTTTTTTATTTTAATGTGGTGTCATTCAAATTAATCTGGATATGGCAGACTCACTATTTAGAAAATAAAAACATGGCACTTCATTTAAAATAGGTTACAGACCCCTGTTATATGCGCTTATTTTTATAGACCTATTTACTTGTTTCTATGAGACATGGCAGTTTTGCGTCTTTTAAAAAAAAATGTTGAGATTAGAAACGGCCATAATTCTTTCATTTCTCAACCTTAAAAATAAATAAAAACATCTCCATAATCCGTGGGAAATGTGCTTTCATATGCTGTATCACACCCGATTCAAGTCTTCTTCAATAAAATGCTACGAGCAAACTCAGCGAAGACCATACCATCGGGGCCACAGCATTACGCAGTACGCATTCAACTCATTCCTTCGTCGTGACTTGAATGAAATAAAATATAATAAACGTTATTTTACTGGTGTTTTTCAATAGAAACAAATAAAGAGCGTGTGTAGGCTACTGTGTGCAAGTGCAACAGTGCATATACATGCATGCACTAGGCTATATTTCTTCCGTGTCGGGATGGTGATTGAGCTCTTCAAGTTCACAGCCCGTTTGGTCTTTCATAAAAAAACGTTGATATTAGCCTATAAACACTCATGGTTCTCTCATTTCTCAACCGTTTTATTAAATGTAAAAATCTCCATATTCCTTAGGAATCTTGCTTTCATTCGCTGTATGGTACATGGTTCTATCGTTATCGAATTAATTAATTACGCATGGATAGCCAATTTGCCAATATGCTGCTATCTACTCGCAATTCCATTCCGATCTGAAAGGTGGGTCTGTTCTTTTGAGGCATAAAGGTGACAGCATGCAGTGCAATAGGAATAATTAACCCAAATGTGACAAAGGCATGTCATGTCTTCTATGGTGCCAGCCTGAAGAAATGTCATACCACGATCCCCAAAGTGCGCATTCCGTATGTGACATCAGCTGACTGGTAAAGAGAATAGTACGGACATGTTGATTGGGTACGTCTCAAACACGCCTTAAACACACCCATGACTAATTCAAGGCCGTTTTGCGCACTCCGCGGGGTGTCAAAAGCGCTTCTTAACATGCCCAAAATTGCAATATGACATACTACACGCCCCCAGATCATAATACTGTAATTAGATTAGTAATATAGAAGTAAGTAAAATAGAAGTCCTAAATCGACCCCCAAGTGTCCGTGTCCTCTTCAGACAATAACACCACCAGACAGTTCACCAGACTGGGGGAAGCCGCTGAGATCACTTTGCTTGTCCCCGTGGATTGGGAATAGGATTTAAAAGGCTATCCGATGGTAGCGTGGATTACAGCACAGTTGTGTGCAATTATTCAATAAAGAATTATTACCCCTATTACTACAAAAACAATGTTTTATTGCTTAAACTTATGTATTCACTATTCATTGATTCACTAGTATACCAAAATCCATTTGAAAAAATTGCTTTCTCACTGTTCTCGGGTCAAATAATGATATGCGATTAAAATGCGATTAATCTAGATTAATTAATCGCAAAGCCTCTGATTAATTAGATTAATTTTTTTAATCGAGTCCCAGCTCTAATATATATATATATTTTTTTTTACTGTTTGTTTTTGTTTTTCTCCACCCTGTTGTACATTTGTATCTCTATAATATGTTTTTGACGATTTTGTGCACTTTTATTGTTTATGTTATGTAAAGCACTTTGGTCAACTTTGGTGTTGTTTTTAAATGTGCAATATAAATAAAGTTGGATTGGATTGGATAGTAGGCTACAGTCCATGTATACTATTGTCCTGTATATGCACACGTAGATTTCATTCCCTTAGCACATCTGTCATATCATTCATCATATTTGCATAAATGCCAAGCATAGATGATGCAATATACATTTAAACTGTAGATATATACATGAAATAGCAACTGTATGTAACGCTACTCTGTACAATACATGTAAGTAAATTCCCTTTAATAATACATAAATATGTCTATACATTGTATCAGTAATCTCTATAACTTGTCATGTCTCTCATTCATATATGTACAGTATACTACATGCATGTAGTATTCAATGGCAGACACTACGTGTGAAAGTGCTGAGACATTGTGCCACATTGAATGGCAAAAAAGATTATAATTATTATGTAATTATAATATAATTATGTCATTAAATATTGACTGACATTATTATTATTATTATTATGTACAAAAGCTTTGCAGAGGGACCTGAGGTTGCCTTTACACCACTGGATTATATTATGTCTGGATCTGTATTTTCTGTTCTTATATTGGAGCACTGGAGTACTAATACAACTGACATTAAATATCACTTTAAATATGTTCTGTCTGTGAGTCTTTCTCTCTGTGACAAAAAGTGTCCAAACCATCGAAATGTTTCGTTTGGCTGTAAGTGAAGATAGTGTTTGGGATTCCCTTTTTTTCTCTACAGTCTATTACCATTTTGAACATGTCTTGGTGTAGGACTCTCCAGCCTTGTAGATTTTGCCATCGTGAACACAGGAACACTGTTTAACAGGGACACAGCCACTCTTCTTGACGTCGTCAAACACAGTTCCTTGAGATTAGGGTAAGAAAGATCAATATTATTACATAGTCAGATATTCTTACAATCTTACACTTACGCTGCATGGGAGAAAAAAAACATTTAAGGCGTATTCTGACATCAGAACCTTCTGTGTTATGTGACCAACACATGGAAGCATGTTAACCTAGTTATTGTCGCAACCTGATTCTTATCAGTAATCAGATATTGGTGTTATATTAATGTGGTCATTCTTGTTGTACCTTCTGGACAGAAGCATCCGTTGATGCAGTGGTCATCACACTGCTTACTCCTCTCTGTGTTACTGCAGGTGTCTGTGCAGGGACTTCCACATTCTTTGTACTCCATGTTGTATGGGCAGTTCTTTGCTATTCAACAAAATCAAAATGTCAAGTGTTAATGACAAAACTTTAAACAGTGCTTTGATATATCTTTAAAATATTTAATATTTCTTACTACAGAGTTGATGCTTCTGTGGATTTCCACCGGCGTGAGCACACTGGCGAGAATACTCGGCCAGGGTTGAACACAGACATGAGCTGCTGTCGTCACAGTGACAGAGATCACTGGAACAGGCTTGGAGAAAAGAATCATACTCCAGCAGCTCTCTGCAGCCTTTTAAGGCAGGTGATGTCAAGAGCTGTTCACACGCTACGTTCTGTGGGTCAGAATAATAGCATGGAGCATATTCACGTGGGTGATATATTGAAACATGTTGTATGTGTTGTTTCACTGTTGTTTTCATTACATTTTGTGTACAAGTCTTGTTGTCTGGTTGGACATCATCACAGCCATCACTGTCTGAGGGACCATTGGCTAACCAGCGTTCTGCGTAATTATCCACTTCAATCACCTCCCCTGTAGAGAGACAATAACACATAAGCTTTAATGACAAGTAGCTTTTAGTAACACTGGTATCTAGTTTTAATATTTATTTTTCACCCAGCACTTTGTAACAGATTTGTTTTAAATGACTAAATAGTGCCTGACATGTACTTGGAGTGGTTGTCAGGACACTTTGTTTCAATGCAACCAGTATGTGGTCTATATAGATGGAATCACACTTGTCTGTCCCTGAGGCAGGGATACTCCTACTATTGATGCTCAGTAACAGAACAGTAAACTATAAGCTAGGGAACATCAACATCAAGCTAAACTCATGGTCAGTTTCTCTGCAAACAGTACAGTGAGTCACAGCGAGATGAGGGTTTGTCCTGAGCAGAAATGTCCTAAAAGTAATCAATACAATCATTGTCATGAACTTCAGTGGTCAAATATACCTGGAGCAACGTCACATTTGGAGATGTTGCACACCTCCCAGCGTTTATTTGGGTCAGTGGTGTAGCACCATGCACCTGTCCAACCATCTGGATTACGGCAGTAGTTGCTCTCTAGGCCTCTGACAGAAATATGCAGATATGTACAGTAGGTAGGTAGTACACAGACAGACAGACAGACAGGTGGTTATATATATATATATATATATATATATATATATATATATATATATAGAGTGTGTGTGTGTGCGTGTGTGCGTGTGTGCGTGTGTGTGTGTGTGTGTGTGTGTGTGTGTGTTTCAGATGTCACAGCTAATACACCATATATTGTTCTTGTTGATGAGGACAGTAGAGAAGTGACCATTTTGGAAGTGGCATGTACATTTGACCACAGTCTGGAAGAGGCATTCCTTACCAAGGTGCTTAAGTACCAGTGTCTTAAGGGTGCTATTATACAGCTTGGCTACAAATAATAAGCTACTTGTGTTCATATTTGGAAGCCTCTGTAATGTCCATAAATCAGTCGTGAGGGGCCTGCAGATTGCAGGCATGCCCAAGCCGAGAGCTAAGGCATCGGCAAAATTCGGTTCAGTGTCTGCAATAATTGGCAGTCGCACTTGTTGTAGAGTTTTATTTTTCAAGTTTGCGCATCCACTATTGTTTGTGTTCAAGAAATGTCTTGTAAAATGTGAATGCAAATAAAGATGTTAAATGTGACTATGCGTGTGTGCGCACGTGCGTGTGTGTATAGATAGATAGATAGATAGATAGATAGATAGATAGATAGATAGATAGATAGATAGATAGATAGATAGATAGATAGATAGATAGATTGCTGTGTGGCTTCTTACTTGTTTGGGTGTTTTTTGGGTGTGCGGTCGTGTTTATGAGGTGTTTGGGCCGTCCAGTCCTGGCAGGTTTTCCCAGAGATCGACTTGGCAAGCTCCCCCCGATAGTTGCTGCCGTCCCCATTGTAGCAGGTCGTCTCATCACCTAATGGTTAGGATGGGTAAATGCAGACAACAAATGTCCCGTATGTGCAAAGTCTGCAAACATACAGTGACAAAAATACCCCAAAGGGTAACCAGACAACTTCTAACTGACCATCTCACTGAAAACTAGAAACTTCTAACTGACCATCTCACTGAAAACTAGAAACTTCTAACTGACCATCTCACTGAAAACTAGAAACTTCTAACTGACCATCTCACTGAAAACTAGAAAAAGTGCCCTTCTGGGCACAGGTCTCCACCAGGATAGGAATGTAGGACATTGCAGCTTGCCTTCATCTGGTGGTTGGATAAAAGGGCAACAAAAGTAAATCAGGATGGAGTCTGAGAAATCTGAAAGACCGGTTTCGTTGAATGGCTCTAGAGAGACTGTGTACCAATTTGCGTGATGTTTGGACAAAATCTGTAGGTGTACTGTGCAAAAACTTGTTTTGCACAAAGCAGCCTCCTGGTGGCGCTATAACAGGCCGTTCTGGAAAGTTTGGGGCAGAGGTTCATCGTTGGCATCCAGGGAGTGTGTGTGCAAAATTTGGCATCGACCGGGTTAACGGTGGCCGAGATTAGCTGCTCACGGACACACACACACACACGGACGGACGGACGGACGGACGGACGGACGGACGGAGTGCAAAACATACTCTCCCCCCATGCCTTCGGCCTGGTGGAGACAATAAGCTGTGACTCTAAGATTGTCTGTAATTTAGAATTTTTGTAAAAACTCTAAAATGCAAACTCCTTCTGGGATTTCTGCGTGAAGATTTCTGCACAAAAATGATCTAAAGTCCCAGTCGAAGAGAAGGTTGTAGGCGACAGGCCTGCCCTATACGTGAACAAATGAAGCCTCTATAATAAATTAATAATATAATAAATAATTTAGAGGGTGACATTTGATTAAAATCGAAATACTCACATATGGTTAAAATCAACCATTTTTAAGAAATCTTGCATTATAGAGGGTATGCCAAACAGTGCTGAAACAAACCTCTAGTTGGCCAAAGGAGGGCACTATAGCAATAGATTGAAATGCAGACATTGAACAGTATATACCTGTATGACTTGTTTAGTTTACCACCATGAAACGTGCTTACAAAAATTTGCAACATTCAGTCATCATATAATAATGTTTATGTGTGTTTCAAATCTGCATTATAAGCAACATAGCTTACAATAATGCCTAATTTGCCTATAAAGTCGCCTATAAAAATTGGTCATGTTTCTCTCCTGAAAACCTTCAAAATAAGGTGGAGGGCTCGTCTGAGGACGACCTAGAGAGAGCTATGATGCTAACGATTATGTTGCATATTGCATTGCTTGGCAGCTAATTTACTATTATCATTATTACAGTTTTTTCCTTTTCTTCATGTTTTTTCCTTCTTTTTACCTTTTTCAATGAACTCATTGTAGATCTCAACTCCATTGAAATCTCCACACAGTCCACAGGTTTGGTTTCTGAACTTCTCATCCAATTCCACCTTAAAACAAATTTAAAATTAAAACATATTTCAGTAACAATGTTCTGCTTACACTATCCTAACATTAATATGTATAAATAGCATTATTGTATTGTATTGTATTGTATTGTATTGTATTGTATTGTATTGTATTGTATTGTATTGTATTGTATTTGAAAAAAATAATAATATCTGGTTGTTCTGATTAGTCAACTAGACATTGACAACGTGTTTAAATCAGCATGACAGCACACCTATCTCAAATGCTCAAAATGCCTCATCATTATAATGATTGTATGACTTCAATCATTAATGTTCGACTATTGCAAAAAGTATTTTGTATATATTTGTTATAATTAATACTGAAGAAGAAGGAGTATGTTTTCCAGACCTACCCACAGAGAGTCTTCAAGGTTGGTCATGAGAACAAGGCCGAACTTAGCTTTGACCTTGATGTAGGACGAAACTTTCTCCACTGAAACGCCAGACTGACTGAACTGATCTTTCACCCTGAAGAGACACAGAAACAGTTCAGCTTGTGGGAAAACGCTGTGTGCTGTCTTTTCTTTCACCCGGAGAAAACATTTTCTGGCCGTGATCGTCGGTTCTTTGGTTATGGGCCATTGAATAAAGCTATAGTTTTGACCAGGGGCGCAATCTGGTAACGGAAGCCGATCTACCAGCGATCAACTTATACAGTGGCTATTTTCTCAGAAAGTTTTCCCCAGAATAGAGGGTATGCATGTGACATCATCATCAAACGTTATGCACTAAGGCCTACTGAGTTGCAAAAAACTACTTTCTGGCCTTGACAGCCCATACGTCCACACAGAAAAGTCCTATCTATCTATTAAACAACATTAAACAATGTTAAACTCACTTTGCATGTTGCTTTGCCACTCGATTTGCCAATCGATGTGCCATTCACTTTAAGCATGCGCATACCCTGGCCCCTATTGGGTTCATGTGGTAAATACCAATAGATACGTACACTTTGTCGTTGACTGTGATGGAGTTGTTAGTCATTTCAATGATCGATCCTTCCAGGTTCAGTGTGACTTTGTATCCTTCGTCTGTCCTCTGCAGTTGGACGTTAAACGGAGAATATGCTGCTTTGCATTGAGACGTCAGGACGTAGTTACAACTTGAAGACATCTGGAACTTCTGGGAGACATCTCCATGTTTTGAAGTGACGGTTCCCCCATGTACTGCAGAACTTCTCATTACGAGATGGTCTAACCTCTGCAGGGAAGACAAAACAATTAGCCTGGGCTTTGTCTAATAAGAGTAACATACATTGTAAGCTGCTTAAGGAACTAAACTATTGATTTACGATTAAAACAAGCATGTGTTAGGGGGCATGTGTGCGTTCATGCATGCATGTCTATTCCTGTATGCAGTGTTGTCAAATGCTCCAATGTTACCTGTTAGCGGGCCTTTGTTGATCGACTGAATTAAGACTATAGGAGAAAAGGAATAAAACATATTTACTGTTGAATCACATCTTCTTTACATTAATTTAAAAAAAATGCAATAACTCAACCAAAAACTGTATGCATTTATTAGTTTGTGATTCCCAATTAAAATAAAATAAAACTAGAAAAAGTGCCCTTCTGGGCACAGGTCTCCACCAGGATAGGAATGTAGGACATTGCAGCTTGCCTTCATCTGGTGGTTGGATAAAAGGGCAACAAAAGTAAAAAAGTCCAGACAAAGGTTTTTCCGTGGCCTCTAGGGAGTTGGCATACAAAGTTATCCACAGGGTGCAGTTAGAGGTAAAAACACTTTTCGGCCAGTTATAGCGCCACCTTGAGGCTGAGTTGAAATTGTTCATGTGGCATTTCGTCCTCGGCCTAGTGGGAAGGGAATGTGGGTGCACAATTTCACGGAAATCACACGATGTGTTCATGATTTGCAGCATTTTGTTTGAAACTGAGCACTCCTGTGAACTTTGGAAGCCAATCTTAACCAATCAGGATGGAGTCTGAGAAATCTGAAAGACCGGTTTCGTTGAATGGCTCTAGAGAGACTGTGTACCAATTTGCGTGATGTTTGGACAAAATCTGTAGGTGTACTGTGCAAAAACTTGTTTTGCACAAGGCGGCCTCCTGGTGGCGCTATAACAGGCCGTTCTGGAAAGTTTGGGGCAGAGGTTCATCGTTGGCATCCAGGGAGTGTGTGTGCAAAATTTGGCCGAGATTAGCTGCTCACGGACACACACACACACACACACACACACACACACACACACACACACACACACACGGACGGACGGACACACACACGGACGGACGGAGTGCAAAACATACTCTCCCCCCATGCCTTCGGCCTGGTGGAGACAATAAAACATAAATTGTACTTTAGTGAACTGATTAAATGACAAACCGGAGTTACCTACCAGCATTTAAGGCGGGAATCCCCAAGAACAATGCCATCCACTTCAACCATCGCGGCAGCATCCTGTTCAGAACCATTTTCCGACAGCTCAGTTTGCTTCATCTCGTTGGACTTTTTGCATGTCTTTATATGCACCTAATAGTAACCAACCCAATGACCTTCTATCTATTGGCACACCCAGAACCCTCCTCCTGCTATTTGTTCTTGTTAATATCCTGCATTTCTATTTGCCGTGACTGTGAAACGTCTTTTTGAACTGATTGAGCTCAGTACAGATACGTACATCATGCAGAAAACAAATACTAGAGATTAAAGGTGCCTAAAACATCATCATCAGGTACTATGATTATACTAGGAGGAAGATTTTTTTTTTTTTTTTAACAATAGTTTACAGAAAGTGTTAAAATGATGTGTTTATGTCGCCACCTCAGCACCACCCCTGACATTATCATTTTTTACTTAAAGCTGTAGGAAATACTTTACATCAATCTAGTCATTGCAAAGGTATTAATTGATTGTCTGAGTCCCATGGTGGGAGTTCTGGTCTGGTTTTTGTGAATGATAACGTGGAAGGGGTTAGGAGAGGGGCTAGGGTTACGATGTCAATAAAGTGATAAAGTTTCACTTGACTTACTTACTTAAGTTGAGTATTTTCGATTGGGCCTTTTGACTCAAAGGCTTTCAGCTTTCAAGAAGAAACCAAACATCCAGAGGGAATACATATTTTAAAATTATAACCACACCTGGGGCCAGTGGGGGGTCTATTAGAGTAATGTTAAATCCATAGACACAGCACTCCATCTTTAAAGTCCATATAGACTTGGCTATAGCAAACGACACGCACGCACGCACGCATATGCACGCATATGCACACGCACACACGCACGCACGCACGCACGCACACACGCACACACGCACACAAGCACACACGCACACACACACACACACACACACACACACACACACACACACACACAGTTCTGTAGCGTCTACCAGAGGTACTCTGAAGATAATATATGTGAAGGGTCAGACAACACTCTATTTGTCAGACTGAGCACCGTTTTCTCAAAGATTGTCTGAAGAGATGGAGAATCTTTCCTACCAATTACCTTCATGGCAGTTTTTTCCATTTTAGCTATACTAGATTTGAGCTGGACAGAGAGTGTCCCAAACCAGGCTGACATGCCATTATCTAATAATGCTACCTAGCACTGCATCATAGAAGGTTGACATGACTCCCTTGCTCACACCAAAGAGCCTGAGCCTACGGAGAAAGTGCAAGCGAATCTGACCTGAGATCAGATTCTAAAAATGTCTTCTACATCCTGACAGTTTTCATTCTGACCTGAGATCAGATTAAAAAAATGTCTTCTATGTCAGTCGCTCTTTGATTTTTCAAAAACAGCAGATCTACAAGCCACCGAGTGGCACGCTACGAGCTTGTAGATCTGCTATTTTTCAATAGCTAAAGCACAACATGATGCTAACACCAAAATGGGTTCCCACCCAAAATGGGTTAACATAAGGTGGCTATTATCACACCAGTCTTTATAGGCGGGTAAAAATATGGTTTGACCCAAAAAAAATTGCAACAAAAGGTTGCATAGGTGAATTCATCACCTATACACAATTCACATTCTGTTGAAGCTTTCAGGAGATTTATTTTGATACCATAACAATAAGGAATATATTCATTATTACTGGGTGGTACTGTCATGTGACATTTGTAAAAGCATGGCTGCCAAGTGATAGACTGCATGGGAATATTACACAAATCATGGAATAAATTTACAGAGAAATGTCTGCCCTTTTTTTTGGTAAGGGTGTCTGGCAATAATAATAATAAAAATAAGTCCCCTATAAGGGTAGTGGTTCCCAAACTGTGGGCCGGGACAAACATTGTGAAAATAGGCAATCTATAAAAGCTCACAACGCTGAGTGTCTTTGCAGCAAACACACTCAGTCAGTAGAACCAAATGGCCACTTGTCTGGTCTATGGGGAAGATGGACTCCTCAGTGGGGATACAGTGGAGAGAAATGGCCCCTCATGGGCCTAGAGCAGGGGTGTCGAACTCAACTTGGGGCGAGGGCCGCATTGGTCAAAAGGTCACTTGATGGGGGCCACAACCAGTTGCGGACGCACGCTCGATGTCTCAGTCAGTCACTGCTATAATATCTCTCTATCTATCTATCTATCTATCTATCTATCTATCTATCTATCTATCTATCTATCTATCTATCTATCTATCTATCTATCTATCTATCTATCTATCTATCTATCTTTCTATCTATCTATCTATCTATGTATATATGCTCAGACCCAGCCAGCCAGCCAGCAAGCCACACACATAGTGCTCAGACCCAGCCAGCCAGCAAGCCACACACATAGTGCTCAGACCCAGCCAGCCACACACATAGCTCCGTAAGGGAGTGGTTGCACCACTCAAAAAATCTTCAAAAAACTGAAGAGGCTACTGGAGATTGGAGAACCTGATTAGGACATGATCTGATGCAGGACAATATTATGTCACTATGACAGAAAGAGAAGATGGGTCTGGCCACATTCATTCACCCCATAATCTCAGTGGAAATTGGGGAATATGTTGACAATAGTCGACAGCTCTGCCGATTAATAATCGATTAATTGAACCCACCCCCCATATTAATCAATATCACAACATGGAGGTCTTAGAACTACCACCACAGGGACAGACAAGCCCCAATCTCTCAAGCTCTCAAGTGCCCCATAGCTTAAAATGGGACATGTACTGTAGAGCCACCTCGGACATGCATAGAGGAGAAGACCATGAGGGTCTTCTTAACTTTGCTCTTCTGTGCTCCAAGTCCCCAGGGAGAAATCCAGTGACCCCCCACTCCCCATACTCCCCTGTACCCACCTGAGGGGAACCCTAGGCCCACTAAACTCTAGACCGGACCCCCCTTTACCTTCTCACCCAACCCCACCTATCATACTCCCCTCTGCACCCGGTAGAGACTTAGGTTCTGACTACTCTGCACTAAGAGTAAGTAGAGCGTTGCAGTCCCGCCCCCTCGAGAGAGACGGAGAAGAAATCACCGTTCATTTTCCTCATAGACTTTTCAAAAAGTATTTATTTAAAGACGTTTACGCTGCGGACAAAGCCAACTCTTGTCGTGACAAATTATGACAATAAACACAATGTTTTGGGCCAAACAAAGAATTAGAAAGTAGAAAAAAACAGCAGATTACAACACTTGTTGTTTTTCTTCTTTGTAATTATTTGTTTGGTCCAGAATATTGTGTTTGTTGTCATGATTTGTCACAACAAGAGTTGGCTTTGTACGACGCTTATAATGTTTTTCAATAAATACGTTTCGAAATGTCTATGGGAAAAATGCATTGGGAATTATTTCCTGGGCCTGGCGTCGTCATGAAAGGGGGCGGGACTGCGACGCTCTATAATGCAATAAATTAGTTTTGGGTGGGGTGTATAATTATTTACAGTAGTTTGAGCCAAAGTTTATCCACCAAGCTATCCAAAACGTTTCAATATTGCAATCATGTAGGCTATTATCTATCAACTGACAATATTCTCTGCCACAACCTTCTGAATTACTGAAAATTGTGACTATTAGTTTTGTTGTGTTTTGAGGATATCTTGAAACCTTATTCCAAAAAATATATAAATATTCAGACATTTATTAAATATTTAGTTTAGTTAACTTGAAACTGGTGACTATTTCAGAGGATTTTAACAGAGTCACAAACACAATATTGGATTTCACAATTATCTAATTGTATCTCTGCAATTTGAACAAGTTCAATGGACTCCTAGACCCCAAAAACATAGGGTTAGACACAAAAAGTACTTGTCTAGGATGAATAATGAAGGAGTTAGGCTATTTTAATGGTTTTAACTTTTTAGGCCATCTTGGACGCCATCTTGAAAATAACACCTTTCGGGTGGTCAAACTTTGGTAAACTTTTAGTATGTTATTAGGGACAGCTAATACTACACAAAACTGTTGAGAAACCTTTTGTTGCAATTTTTTTGGGGTAAGGTGCTTTTTTTTCATAGATTTACTCGCCTATTACAGTTATTGATCTCACTGATATAACCCACCGGGTGTTCAACACCCCTCAACAGGCTGACTATTACAGTGTCATCAGAACATTTCAAGATGTAGTTGTTTGGCTGTACTGCTTCTGCAGTCAATTGTGTAGGAGGCAGTGAAAATAAATGGTGAACTCACCCCCCCTTGTGGCACACCTGTGCTACACAATTTAGAGTTTGAGAGTACTGAGTTCACCTTGACCTGTTGCGATGTGTTTGTTAACATGGAGTAGAACCATCTAATGATCAATGGATTTACATTCATGTTGTTTAGCTTTTGGACAAGTAACAGAGGGCTTACAGTATCAAAAGCCGAACTGAAGTCTGCAAAAAGGACACGAGCATACGCCTTAGGCTCCTCCAAGTGCTTGCTAATTAAATGGGTTAGCAAATTGTAAGGGATCCATGCATAGAGGAAGCCACCTGAGACTTAAGTGAGTTCACAATGATTCTCTCAAAACATTTCATAACCCCACACGTTAAAGCAATAGGTCTATATTTTTTGTTCACAGAGGGACAAGATACTTTGGGAACAGGAATTATTAATGACTTTTTCCAGATACCAGGAACCATGTGTTTGTCTACAGACTGTTGGAAAATAGGGCACCAGGCAGCTGTAAGCTCTCTCTCCTCCTGTGCATGTGTGTGTGTGTGTGTGTGTGTGTGTGTGTGTGTATACCATACCAAAATATTACCATCCCATAGGAGAAGTTACTTTTTCTGCTTCGCCCAGCTGAGTGGGTGAACTTTTGGTTACCAAATGGCTTTTTGCTTCTCTATACTCTACCCATTCAGCTACGCCGCCAAACTACAAAACATACATGACAGAAATATGGAGCAAATGGAGAAATATTAAAAAAAAAAAAAGAATAGAGCTGGTGACTATATAAATCAATATAGTTCAGGCTTAAAGAGTTTATTCACGCAAAGTCCAAACAACCGAGATGCTCATAATGCTCATGGCCTTGTGTGGACATGCATAGGGTCCGACTCGAGCCCCCCCGACTCATTTGAGCCACTGCATGCATGACTTTTTTTAATGATTTGTAGCCTACTTTTTTCATTTTCTTGATACAACACAAATACAACAACATTAGCCTGGCCCAACCAGCGTGCTTTCTGGTCGGGGGGGGGGGGGGGTGCACTTGGAGCAAGCGCTGGAGAATATTGGTTCACCGATCAGAGCTGTTCAACTTCACAGCATGTCGTTAAACTGTCATGTTTGTCTGTATATTTTATGGCCTGAAATAGGGGATTCACACTATGGTCCCGGGTGCGCACTCGGGACCACTTGGCAGATGTTGTGGTAGTGTGAATGATGCGTACCGTTCCCGGGAGCGGATCGCCCAACCGTCCCCGGGACGCGGGTCTCTGGACCGTTGAAGTGTATTCAGATACGGATCGTTCCAATGTGAATGCATGCGTACCTAAAGAAGGAAGTGGACTGTTTTTTTTAAAGAACGTGACATAATCTCTAGGCGACGAGCCAAGCCTCAACAAAAAAAAATCACAGCCGCTGCACGACGCGTAACACCAGCGCATTTCTCAACGCCGCCCGTCTCCTGTTGAATCTGCGTATACGCGCAGCACCGCAGTACGCGCTGATCTTATTCTGCGGACTACACGTGGCTCTTGGGCTTTGCTTGGCACAGTTTCCAAAGTAAAACAAAATAATAATAATGCTGAAGTAGAATCCATAGCAAACTAATACACTGGAGCACAGAACTGACTGACACAGTGAATAGCAGGCAGGCTGACAGTGAAGTATAACGGCAAAAAGCCAAAGAGGCAATGCAATGCAGTGTGTCTGGATTTATTTGAGACAATGTCGCAGAGTTGATGGTCAGTGTCCGTGCGCGCCAGCCATCAAGCAAACCGCCATCTGGAGGATTAAAGTGTGTTATGCAAGTGTACCCGGGTGCGCTGTTGAATCTCGGGCAATGTGAATCATGGCCATCGGGGACCAGGCAACCGTATTCGGAAACGGTTCCAATGAAACGGATTCAGTCCGTCTCAGTGTGAATCCCCTATAAATCTCAGTTGAAGTTTGCACCATTAACCTCTTGAACCCCAGCATACACATTCTGGGGGGGGAATATTATCCAAAAATCGTCCATAAGCTCACAACGTGTCACAATGCAACTTTCTTGTGAGCTTGTAGATCAGCAATTTTTTTGGCAAAGAGATTTTGCGTAGATTTGGTAAAAAAGCAGTCCAAGTACAGAGCCAACTCAAGTCCAGTTTATAAGTTTAGAGACAGTCTTTAACTCCAAGAAAGCCATCTCTTTGTATTGTTGCCCCCTCATCGTGCTCACTGTATTGTAGAGAGTTCATAAGCAAACCTAACTTCCCGCTAAGCTGACAACTGAAACTGGTCGCTCTCTTTTCTCTTTATACATCTCATTCACATATTCACACACATGTCATATAGGGCCTAACGCCCCTTTTTAACTGCTGACTATCGCGGACTTCAGTGCAAAACTAAGGGACCAGCAATGCCCAAATTTGACCTGCGTGGAACTTTTGTTGCACCAGAAGACCCTGTTTAGCTGTCAAAAGCCCTAACCTTAAGGCTATGGGACTCTCCATTACCTGCTGCCGCATGACAAGCAGCAAAGCCTCTCGACTTCTGCAAAAATACAAAGAACGATTTAGCTATTCACCAACAGAAAGACGGTTTTGTGATGAAAAAGCCCCCCACCACACGTATAAAATGCACTTTTTACCAGAAAATGAAAAACATAGAAGAAAATACTTGGTTACTACTCCACTGCGCCCTGCCAAGAGAAGATCTGATTGACTAGATTTTTCCTTCCGGTGACAAATTGGCATTTTCTGGGCAAAAAGTGCATTTTATACGTGTGGTGCGGGTCTCAGAGTGCATGCGTCCACTGGGGAAAGTACCAGTAGGCTTTTTTCATCACAAAAAAATTGTCTTAAGGCTATATGGACCAGAGACCAGAGTCCGTGTTTAGCAATGTTTAGGGCAATAACAATCTAATATATACTACTAACCAGTAGGCTACATTCTCTTGTTCATGATAATGCGTAAGACCGTAGAGACAATAAAATGGTAAATGTTGGCGATAGGGCCTTTCTGTGTGGAGTTTGCATGTTCTCCCCGTGTCCCCTAGGGTAGATACCCTCACAAAAACATGCCGTAATCCTGGTCTCTAAAACTACCTCCCCCTGGCCAGCCGGGGCGCCTGATGGAGGGGAAAGGAACTGGTCGGAATAACGTGTCCCTTCCACGCGCTACGTCCGGCCGGGGAAATTCCCCTCTGTCAGGTGAAAAGAAGCAGCTTGGACTCCTCATGCATAGAAGGAGGCATGAGGTCAGTCCGCTGCCCCCCCCCCGGTTGGCAGAGGAAGTGTAGCGCCCAGGATTACATAAGATAATTGGCACTGGGTGAAAAGAAAACTGGGTTACAAAATCGTGGGATCAAAATTTAAGAAAATAAAAATAATAATAATAAAATGGTAAATGTCATTGTGTAGATGCAATAGCATTCAGCTATGAGATGATGACAACCAAAACAGACTAACTTTTCTCAGTCGGCTAGACGGCTACAGTATGAACTTTTCCTGCTAACATTGACATTTGACACAGTTGTTCATTGGGTAAAACATTGCATGTGCTAATACTAATACAAGGGCACGCCAGCTTGATGTGTCACTTCACACAGCTGACGAGTGATGAAGAGCACAATGATGATAGATGACGTGGGAACATCATGGCTCATCGTGACACGACGGACGTGTCGACGTACAGGCCAGCTGGGGGGTAATCTTTCAACATTTTGTCCTATATGAGAGACTGCATGGTGGAGGCCATTGCCAGCTTTCACTGCTCCATTCTTGTCAGAGAATAGTTTGATGCTCACCATAGATTTTGATTTGATTGAGTCTCATCTTAACTCACCCTTCCCTAACCCTAGAATACTAAACCTGGGTGATTTTCACCCGGACAATTATATTTTTGTAATTTTCATAATGTTGCTGACGTCTTAGGTGGGTGGGTCTTTCAGTACTTTCATGATGCTCAGTGACATCATAAAAGGTAGGTTTGTTGCCCTGCCCACATCCCTGATTCTACAGGGAGGTGTTCTGGTGAATTTCACCTGCGTTTAGTGATAGAGTGATAGAGAAAAATAGAAAAATCCCACAATGGGCTTCTTTTTTCTTCCACTGGACCATTCTCACATATCCCAGGAATGGGTGGATCAAAGGAGAAGTTCCCAGCTATTATTATTATGAATTGATATTATTATTATTGTTATTATTATTAATATTATTAATATTATTATTATTATTAATATTATTTATCATGACTTGTGGCTCAGGAGGTAGAGCAGGTCGTCCAATGATCCGTGGGTAGGCGGTTCGAAGACACTGAACTCCACATTGCCTTCAATGAGTCGGTCGGTGTGAACTTGCCACCGTTGGGGGTGGGAAGTGAGGACGCTGCGGTGTCGACTGTCCGCCGCTTCACCTCCCAATGTATGAATGAATGGACCATTGTAAAGTGATTTGAGCACTTGGAAAAGCACTATAAAATTGCAATCCATATTTTTTAAATAATATCCACATTTTTCACCATCATTCGTAAATGTTTGCTAAAACATTTATAACTAATGCTAAAATAATTTATACATACTGTACTTCGCATGTGATGCTTGCGGAACTCGACTTCGTCTCGTTCCTTACCGCATCACTGTCGTGGCAATAATCACGTTAAACCACACCCTCTCGTGTAATAATGCTTAATTGGATCAGAGACGCTGCTGAGTGACATTCTTGCTGCCTATGTGTCCCTGCTGTCCCATAATGTTTGTGTCCTTGTGCATTTTCCTTTGTGTGGACATTCTTAAATACATTATTAAAGTGTGTGTGTGTGTGTGTGTGTGTGTGTGTGTGTGTGTGTGTGTGTGTGTGTGTGTGCGTGCGTGCGTGCGTGCGTGCGTGCGTGTGTGTGTGTGCACGTCCGTGCGCGTTTGAGCGCCCTACAGTTTTTGGGTTTCAAGATGCGTCTTCAATTGTCTCTTGAAACTTGATTTAGTTTTTTCTTTTGTGAATATAGCTGGCAGTTTGTTCCACTCAGCCATGGCTCTATACAGTACTGTGTGCTGCATAGACCCTGTTCTGGCTTTAGGGACTTGATAGCACCCTCTTGTGGCATGTCTAGTCTCATATTGATGTAATTTAGAGCTGTGTGTAAGTTGATTGTATAAGCAGGTAGGATTTTTCGTTTCATTAATATGTCTCAGGAAAACAAGGAGTGATATTGTCAGCCTCTCTTGGACTGTCGTCCAGGAGAGCTTGACATGCATTTTTATAACATTACATCTCATTTTACATCTCAGGGCAAGTCGAGCTGCTCTGTTCTGAACCCGCTGCAGCTTTCCCAGATCTCCCTTGTTTGCTCCTGACCAGATCATTGAGCAATAGTCCAGATGTGAGAGGACTAGAGTTTCAATAACCTGTTTGGTCAGTTGAGGTGTCAGGAACTCTGAACACCTTTTTACAACCGATATATTCCTCCCCATCTTTACCAACACTGAATCAATGTGTCTCGACCATGATAGGTTGTTCACTAGATTAACACCCAAAAGCTTTGTTTCCTCCACCTGCTCGACCTTTACATTATTCAACGTCAGATTCAACTGCGGTTTGGAACTTAATACATGGTTTGTGGCAAATACAATGCTTTTAGTTTTTTGAATGTTAAGCACTAATTTGTTGCTGGTCACCCATTTGATTACCGTTTCCAGTTCTTTGTTCAAAATCTCGGTTATCTCACCTATTGTAGTACCTTGTGTATATATTGTCGTGTCATCTGAATACATTGAGACCTGTGCTTTTTCAAGGGCTAGTGGAAAATCATTTGTAAAAATGGAAAATAATAAAGGACCTAATGAACTTCCTTGGGGGATTCCAGTCCTAACACATCTAGCATCTGATATACTGCCATTAAAGAATACACTTTGAGTTCTGTCACATAGATAGTTTTCAAGCCATAGTAACGCCTTAGGGGCAAAACCATAGCACTCCAATTTATCAATTAAGATTTCATGATCTATTACATCAAAGGCAGCACTATAGTCTAACAGTACTGCTCCCACCATGTTTTTCTTATCAATATCTTTCAACCATTTATCTGTCATCTGCGTCAGTGCCGTGGCTGTTGAGTGACCCTCTCTATAAGCGTGTTGATATTCACTGATCAAATTGTTAACAGTGAAGTAGATTTGTATTTGGTTAAATACAATCTTTTCTAGTATTGTATTTAAAACCGGTGATAAGCTTATTGGTCTGCTATTAGGGCCTGCGAAGGCATTCTTTGCATTCTTGGGGAGTGGAATAACTTTGGCTACTTTCCATCTTTGCGGACATATATTACCTCCTAGACTCATGTTAAAGATATGACAGATGGGTGCAGCGATGAATGTGGCGACATTCTGTAGTAGCTGACCATCTAGGTTGTCTATACCTGGTGGTTTGGTTTAGTAGCTGACCATCTAGGTTGTCTATACCTGGTGGTTTGGTTTAGTAGCTGACCATCTAGGTTGTCTATACCTGGTGGTTTGGTTTAGTAGCTGACCATCTAGGTTGTCTATACCTGGTGGTTTGGTTTAGTAGCTGACCATCTAGGTTGTCTATACCTGGTGAAAAAAGATGAGTGTTTATTGGTTTATTTTCATTTGCTGCTTTAATTCGTATTTTTGACAGGGGGGGCGGGGGCATTCGAACATGGGGCTAAATACATATATATATTCTTTTACAAAATGTTAAGACAATTTCTTTAATAGTCCTACTAGTCAGTTTGTCACCTCACCGTT